>NC_090749.1:90426644-90636644 GCF_036898095.1 Palaemon carinicauda | reverse complement strand
CCTCCCCAATTCCTTTGCTCCCTAATGAGTTAAGGATTTCGAGTCTCTTGGAAGTCTCGAAAGAAGATGCGGGGGTTCGCCCCTTCTTCTCTTCGGTTGAGAGCAGAAGGGAAAAGGGAAACGTGTTAGAGAGGCTAAAAGAAAACGCCCAGATAGCAGCGACATAGAACGCGATGCCGAGGACTTTGGCCGCTCCGTTTGTTATCCTGCGCTTCATGTGGCAGCTCATGAGCTGCCCATGTTGCGAGGTAACACTCGTTGTCAACCTGCAACTTGATCAACTTATTGGGAAACTTAGATTGCTGACAGGAGGTTCATCTCCAGGGATTAGAGATCCTCCCTTACACTCGGAATTGGACTGCGTGAAAGATCCATCCCCCTTCCGAGGGAAAGCTTCCCCACTTCAGACAGTCAGCAACCTTCCCTCCTTCGTAAGGAGTTGCGAACAGCTCAATGAGTTTTACCTCTGCTATCTCGTCTCCGAAGACTGTGCTTTCTCCCCTGGAGCTGGGGAAAAGCAAGTCTACGGCTTATGCCTCCTTCGGGGGGAACTTCTCCCTGGGAGTATGCTTGGCTTTTTTCCCATAGAAATGGGGGGAAAGCTTGTCGTAGGCAATGTTCTCCTTCGGGAGAACTTCTCTGTCGTTCGCGAGAGAGAGATTATTACGCCTTCGTTTTTTTCCCATAGAACTAGGGGAAAGCTTGTCTTAGGCCAAGTCCCCCTTCGGGAGGACTCCTTCTCGTTCACAAGAGGGAGATTTTTACGCCTACGTTTTTTCCCTAGAACTAGGAGAAAACTTGTCTTAAGCGACGTCCTCCTTCGGGAGAACTTCTCTCTCGTCCGCGAGAGAGAGATTGTTACGCCTATGCTTTTTTTTCCCATAGATCTGGGAGAAAGTTTGCCTTAGTCAATGTCCTCCTTCGGGAGGACTTCTACCCTCGTTTGCGAGAGAGAAATTATTAAACCTACGCTTTTCCCCATAGAGAGGGGAGAAATCTTGCCTTTGGCAATCCACCTTCGGGAAGACTTTTCCCTCGTTAGGAGAGAAAAGTTATTACGCCTTCTTTTTTCCCCATAGGGCAGGGAGAAAGCTTGTTTTAGGCAATCTCCTTAGGGAGAACCTTCCAACCAATCACGAGAAGAAACTTGTAGGAGTTTACTGATCTACGCTCCTCCCTCTTACGCTTTTAGGTTCTCCTCCAGGGGCGGAGCGAGAGCCTTGTATTAAGCAGCATTCTACTTCGGGAGAACAAATCTACCCTGCGGAGGAGTTATTTTCATCCCTGACGTTCTCCCCCTCGTGCTGGTAGGAGACGTCTTTTTGATCCTACTGGTTCCCCTCACGTTGACCCCTCGGGGTCTCGTGACGATCACCCTTTCGCCGGGTGTGATCGGGAGCTTTTAAACTTTCGTCATGTTTATCCTACAGGTTCTCATGACCTTAGGAGTCCTTCGGGTCTCTGTCGCGTTGAACTTTCGAGTTCACACGACTTGGAACCTTCGAGTTTCAATTATGCAGAGTAGTCGGGCTCTCGTAACAATTAGCACAGAGTGTCCGTGCACGCGTGCAATTAGCGCTATGCACGCGATCATCGTCATTAAGAGTTTTACTCTTATGACAGATCCTTCCGACTCTTGTCAGCGGTCTTCGCCATTACCTCCAGACACTCCGACTTCTACCATTCTTCCCCTTTCGATAAGAGAGTACGAGGGGTAAGATATAAGGCTTGTCTGCTACTCGCGTCACCACTTTTTCCTGTAATAACACGCAAGGAATTATCGCAGACTTAGGATTCCTCGTGATTGCTGCCGTCGAGGGACTTAGAAGCCTCCTATTTAAGGATTCTAAGAACTTTGTGTTATATCTCATGCCTCGGCGATATGCATCTGTCTCCTCGACCCTTTGACTCTCCAGCCTTAGACAGGCTATGTATTGACAGTCTAGGGTTCGAGTCTATTTAAGGATTCTAAGAACTTTGTGTTATATCTCATGCCTCGGCGATATGACTCGTTACTCTCCAGCCTTAGACAGGCTATGTATTGACAGTCTAGGGTTCGAGTCCCGCCCAGACTCGTTACCTTCAGTGCCTACAAACTTACCACCCTTGTAAGCTAAGGTTGGGGGGAGCCTATAGATCCATCTGCTGAGTCTTCAGCAGTCACTGCCTAGCTTTCCCTGGTCCTAGCTGGGATGGAGAGGAGGCTTCGTCGTTGACCATATATGGTCAGTCTCTAGGACATTGTCCTAACGGCTAGTGCAATGTCACTGTCCCTCGCCTCTGCCTTTCTTGAGTGACCTTTAAACCTGGTCTGTTCTCCGAGCTCAGAGACGTTAACCTTCTCCTCTGATCTTAGATCCCTCACGGCGAGGCTCACGCCAGACTAATCCTCGAAGAGACACTCAACTCTTCCAGGCTCTTCTCAGTCACAGAAGCCTTGGCAAGGGAAGCGACTTCAATGTCCCTTCTGGCTTGACACGTGGTCTGATACAGTCGGTTACCTTGCGAGCCACAAGGACTTGTCAAACCAAAACTCTAGGCAGACCCTACAAAAAGTCCTAATTGCTGGGGCTAAGACAATGGACTTCTTAACCGCTACAACAGCGACAATGTGAAGCATTTGGATCCTCAAAAGGAAGGATCAGTAGTTCCCAGACTTCCTTTTGTACCTCAGTGAGGAACGCTTCTCTCAGTCTCGGCGATTTAGGGCTATCGCGCAGCCTTGAGCCTCATCTGTAGACGGAGAAGGGGTTGACCTCTCCGCCTCAGTAGACATTACCTTGGTTGTTTCGGTGTTGGGAGTGATCTTGCCCCCCACTTGAGATTAGACCATCTCCTTGAGACGTGTCTTACGTTCGCTGAAGGGTCTGCCCTATGTGCCCTTAAGGGCCTCAAACTACTCTCTGAACCTTAAGACCGTCTTCCTCGTACCTCTGTCCTCCGCTAAAAGGGTCAGTGAGCTACATAGTCTGTCTTACGTCACCCATTCTAAGAGATGGGGGGGGGGGGGCGCGAGTGTCTCGCAACTTCGTACCGGGCTTGGTGGCTGGACTCATAATCCTTCATCTACCGATGCGAGATTTTGAGAATTTCCACTCTCAATAGGTAACACAGGATGCAGTCCAGTTGTTACTATGCCCAGTCAGGGCGTCAAAGAAATATCTGAGGCGCACTAGACTTTTTCAGACCACGTCTCTGTCATCTCTTCCTTGTACCGACATGGTAAAGAAGAGAATCTCTCGCAACACCATCTCTTTCTGACTTAAGAAAGTTATTGCGAGGACTTTTCACGGAGACCCAGAGGCAGCACAAGCCAGAGCCCATCAAGTTAGGGGAGTGGCTGCCTCTCTGGCATTTAAGAGAATTTTCTCAGTCTCCCAAGTCTTAAGTGTTGGGGTCTCGAAACGCCGATCTACATTCACTGCTCACTATTTGAGCGACGTGACACATAGGTCTCTAGACACCCTTTTTATAGGGCGTATTGTGACAGGTCAACAGATGCTGTTACTACCTTACGCCCTTTCAGGGGACAGTAACCATTGGTTGAGGATTCTGGGTTACACTAGGTTTTAAGAAGGACATCCATCAATCTTCTTCGTCTTCTTCTCCCCCACATCTGGGGATCCTAGCCTGTATCCAGTTTCAGCTGGACTCGCCAATGGGAATAAGGTATGATACTCATCTGATTCCTCTCACAGAGTATAAGTTATACTCGTGGTCACGAGGTTTCCCCTTGGCAAGGTCGAGGGAATCCTAAGTTTGAAGGGGTCCGAGTCGAATGTTCCTGACCCACTTCATCCTGAAACATTTGTTTCTATGAAGTTGCAAACCTTCAGTCGTACTGAGATTCTGAGGATCTACAAAGAAAGAAGATACGGAAGATTGTTGCTTCAAAAGAGTCTAGTCTGAGGACTATCTTCCCCAAAGATAAGTAACTGGCCACCCTGGCCTCAAGACTAAGTCTCCTATAATAAAGAATGAGGGTTTGTATTTAGTGTAGGAACAAATGACAAACTTATAACAGAGTTTGTATTTTTCCTAACATACAAACTCGAATTCTTCACACAAATCTTCCCTCCATCACCGACCCCCTAGGATAGTCCTAACTAGAATCCGATTGAAGGTAAACAGCAGCTACCGACCGGCGGTCCCCCACCACTGTCAGGTGGGTAATTACCTGTCCGGTCGTTAACGACCTTGTTAAGGTTTTTCTGCCGTATTTTCCAGCTCGCGCTAGAATATCTCCTATAGTAAAGAATGAGGGTTTGTATGTTAGGAAAAATACAAACTCTGTTATAAGTTTGTCATGTTTTAGGTGTCTCGTATTACGTGTTTGTCCCTGCCGTGAAGGGCGCCAGTCCGGTACCTTCATGAGACCGATCATCATTTCCTTTGTCCTGCTTGCAGAGGTCTCTTTTGCTCGCAGGACTCTCCTTGTATAGTCAGCCCTCGCTCTTCACAGTGGTTAGGTAACAGAGATAGGCGCAGAGAACGAGAATCCATAAATACTGGCTGCCCTTGGGTGGGATCACTCCTAACCCTACCAACTCACTGCCCATTGCCTATGCGCCTAATATTGATTTGTTCCATAACTGGAATACAAAGCACGCTATTTAAAAGGGGTATTACTTTCGGCGTACAGTAGCTGAAATGACGAGCCATTAAAATTTAACGAGGCTTTACTACCCACACCGCTAGTTAGCGGGGGTAGGGGAGGGTAGCTTGCTACCCCCCTCCCCTCACACACACCTGTGCTTGAGCTCACTTTACTTTTGGCTCGGAGCGAGAACAGTTGTTTCCTCTCTCTCTCCTCACATATTTTACACACCTGTGCTTGAGCTCACTTTACTTTTGGCTCGGAGCGAGAACAGTTGTTTCCTCTCTCTCTCCTCACATATTTTGGACTGCCATTAATTTTTGTCTTTTAACTTACTTTTTCTTATACTTGTAAATATATATACAGTGATCCCTCGTTTATCGCGGTAGATAGGTTCCAGACCCGACCGCGATAGGTGAAAATCCCCCAAGTAGTGACACCATATTTACCTATTTATTTAACATGTATATTCAGACTTTTAAAACCTTCCCTTGTACGTAGTACTGTTAACAAACTACCCTTTAATGCACAGAACACTTAATGCATGTACTACAGTACCCTAAACTAAAACAGGCACAAATTTTAAAGGCGATTTTATATCATGCGTTTCCTAAACACGCCAAAAATCACGATAAAGAATGGCAACCAATGTTTTGTTTACGTTTATCTCTGATCATAATGAATAAACAAATGCGTTTAGTGTACACATCTGTGTATAGGTTAGTTTTTGCATCGATTATATTGATTATACAGTATGTTGATTTTGTTATTACCAATGTTTTACTTAATTTTTCTTAGGACTTCCAAATGAAATGTTTTTCTGTATGACACTGCCTGAAACGGCGGCGTCATAAAGTACGCTCCATCTTCGATCGTAATAAACAAACGAAGGCATTTAACGTGCATGATGAAAGTGATAAATAATGATATTACAGTAAAAGCTTTTAGAAAATAGGTTATTACAAATATTATTTACCGTATCTATATAAAATCATACATACGTAGCAAAGCAGGAAAACAATTTACGAGAGAGAGAGAGAGAGAGAGAGAGAGAGAGAGAGAGAGAGAGAGAGAGAGAGAGAGAGAGAGAGAGATTGTTTTACGTACGTAAATGTAAATTTTAAACAAAAAAATAGCCCCATTTCATATAAAATAGGTTATTACAAATATTTTATTTTATCATATTACAGTAGTCTGTATAATACTGTAAAGTTCAGTACAGTATGTTGTTGTTATAGTCGTGGCGATGAAATTCTCACGAAACAAAAACACGGCATTCGATTACAACAGCTGATTTATTCTCTCTCTCTCTCTCTCTCTCTCTCTCTCTCTCTCTCTCTCTCTCTCTCTCTCTCTCTCTCTCTCTCTTCGTTATACAATACTTACATATAGATGAAGAAACTAAAATTAGTTTTCTTAGTGTCAATTTAATACGAAACGAAAAAATTATGCCAAGTTTACATCCATTTCAATCGTTGCTAAAAATATGGCATCCGATTTCATCAGCAAACCACTATTTTTTGGGAAACATCATTTTATTCTAGAAAATTGCTACTCTTTAAATAGTTAATTGCACATTAAGAAAGCGTGTACTTTTGTTTTTAAATTTCGGGTGTGTTTTAAAAATCGAGTATTGTTGACTTCTTTTTTTTTTACTTTTGGCTGTGATCAGATCAGCTGACGTCTAGCTGCCGCTCTTGAGAGCGAATACACTAACAAAGTATCGTTTATACCATTTCTTAACTTATTCAAACCGTCTATACAGTTGATATTACATAAGCACCAATGTGTTATAACCTATCAAATTTTTTTGTTTATTACATTTAAAACAACACTCTCTCTCTCTCTCTCTCTCTCTCTCTCTCTCTCTCTCTCTCTCTCTCTCTCTCTCTCTTCTCTCTCTGTGGGCTACTTTTCACTACCTCCCATTCCTTACCTCTCTCTATCTCTAACAAATGATATCTTTGTTGCTCCTCAAAGTTTCATTTATATTGAAAATCAATCATGATTCAATTTTCCTTACTTTCTCCAATCTCGCACCATCGGTCACATCGCGGTATTTTCAAAATTTCCGGAAAATCCGCGATATATGTATATGCATGCGTTATGAAAAAAATCCGCGAAGTGGTGAATCTGCGATAGTCGAACCGCGAAGTAGCGAGGGATCACTGTATAAACATTCTTAATGTTTATGTATATATGTGTATAGAATTGTAGTAAGTTTCCTTTTCAGTGTTTGTGCTGTGTGTGATATACGACAACGACACTTGCTTAGTAGCAAGGCCAGCACAGTTCAACTTCGTGGGGAACTGCCTCTCCCTCTCTGGTCCATCGGTCTTCCCGTCGGCATATATCCGTTAACTCGGCCGCCGCAGGGGAATCGTCATCACCTGGACCCTCTTCATTCAACTATTAACTTCGTCTTTTCCTCTTTTCCTACGGGAAACTTGGATTCTGAGCCAAGGGAATGTAGCCTTTTAAACATTGACTATGGTCTCTCTCTTCTCGAGGTCGTTCACCTATACTACAACAATGTACTATGTCGGAAGCTCCTTTCCCCTTGTGCGGGTTAGGTTGCTCTTCCGTTTCTTTGTCTCAATTATTTTTAGTGAAATCTAATTGTATTTTAACTTTTCAGTTGTTCCGTAATTGAAATACAAACCACGCTATTTAATATGGGTAATTACTTTCAGCGTAGCTGAAATGACGAGCCATTAGAATTTTAACGAGGGTTTACTACCCCACCGCTAGTTAGCAGGGGGTAGGGAGGGGTAGCTTGCTAACCCCCCCCCTCACACACATGTGCTGAGTTCACTTTGCTCTCGGCTCGGATGCTAGACGGACGTGTCCGCTGTCACCCTCGCCTACACTGACAGCCATTAATCTTTGTTTGCTTTTTCTTTTTGACAGAGTGTTTGGAAGTTGGCCTCTGTGATGCGAAAGTGTCCCGGTTTACCTGACCGCCCTTGTGGAACTTATATGTCAGCGGTCAAGACAGACCCACACACCTTGTGTCCTTACTGTAGGGGCCAACGGTGTGATAGAAATAATGTTTGTGGTGAGTGCAGGAAGTGGTCTACCTCCCAGTAGGAGAGGTTTTCCCGGCGCTGGAAGAAGTCCAGGCGGGATATTTCTCCTTCAAGGGCTTCCTTGAAGAGAGAACATCCCAAGGACTCTTCCTCCGTAGCCCAAACCTCCTCCAAAGCTCCCACTCGATTGGTTTCTTCCAAGAGGCCGTCTAGTGGTAGCGTAGGCCGCATTTCTGTTGACCGATCTCGGGGTTTGGGAGAGGGAGTTGCCTCCCATAGTGAGGCAGCTCCTCCTCCCCCAGGGGAGGATGTTAATTCTGATGTTAATGTGTCTACCCATGATTTGCTGCAGCTTTGGGCTTCTTTGGGGCTTCAGGGCTCGCCCTCCAAGGAAGCCCTGTTTGACATAATCAGTTTAGGAGCAGCTGTCAAACAGTCGCTGACTTTAGCAGAGGTTGATCCTCTGTCTATCGTTGACGTTGTTGTGGCAGAGGCTTCTGATGAGTTGTTTCAAACCTCTGCTCCTGAAGTTGTTGATGTAGCTGAAGGCTTAGTTCCCCCCTTCGAACATCCTTCGAGGGAGGAACTAAGTCCAACGGTCTCTCCTGCAGGTGATTCTCCCCCTCGGGGGAGTTCACTGACAGAGACTCCTCTTCGGAGGACTGCTGACGCTCAGCCTGCTGCCCCCAGAGGGCGTATAAGACGTAGAGCTCGCCTTCCCTTTCGCCGTAGAGGCCTTCCTTCACCTCACAAGGGTGTTAGGAGGCACCTCTTCAGTTTGTCCTCGCTGCAGTCCGCCGCAGAGGAACCTCGCCATCGTTCACCGACCGTTCCAGCTGCATACCTGGACCTCTCCGTAGATAGTTCGCAATCTCCTTCACCTGCCTGGCCTACCGTCACCGTTCCTGGCCGCTGATGCGCTGTGGGCACCCACGCATCCTGTTATCAAACGGGCAACAGTCCCTTCGGGGCAAAAGGGTCTTTCTCACATTTTGTCATAGTCCTTTATGCGCCAGGTATCCCCTGCGCGCCAGCGCTCTCAAGCTGTTGTTCCGGAGACAACGCACCAGCGATTACCAGTTCCAGAGACAACGTGCCAGCGCTCACATGTGCGCCAACGATTTCCTGGGCGCCAGCGCTCACCTGCTCGCCAGCGCGCTGCTGCGCGCCCACGATCTTTTGCGCGCCCACGATCTTTTGCGTGCCCACGATCTCCTGCGTGCCAACGATCTCTTGCGCGCCCACGATCTTCGGATCTGGGCGCAGGAGGGAAGATACCTTCTTTCCCTGCTCTCCAGCGCTATCCAACGCGCCATCAAACACCGACGCGCCATCGGACCCCACCTGCTCGCTATCCTTCACCTACGCGCCATCGCGCGCAGTCACCAACGTGCGCCCTGTACGTTCTCCAGTTGCCGATGTGCGTCCTCTAAGGGATATATCCCCTGCGCGCGCCCCCAACGTTATCGCATTCACGCGCTCATCGGGATCCTGCGCGTCCACGCGCGCGCGAGCAATTGCCTCCGCGTGCGCGAACGCTTATTCAGCCTACTGCGCGCCGTCCGTCTACATTCTCCAGAACGCGCCATCGATAACCTGCGTGCCCGCGTGCTCCGTCGTCTGCGTGCCCACGCGCTCCGTCGCCTGCACGCCCGCGCGCTCCGTCACCCACGCGCTCCGTCACCCGCGCGCGACCCATTTAAAATCCCATTGCGCGATCCCACGCATGAGGCTGCAGGACCACGCGCGACCAAGTCATCGTCATCGCGTCGCCCCCCCTCCCACCTCTCCCCCTCACAAGCGCAGACCAGCGCGCTCGCCGGAGGTAGGAACAACGCCGGAGAGGTCCAGAAACTATCCTTCTTCTTCTTGCTGTCAGTAAGCAGCCCTGGTTTGGGTCTCTTATCAGAGCTGTCATGCAGGCCTTTAAGCCCGCGGCAGTTTCGACCCCCCTGAAGAGGAAGAGAGGAGTAGAAGACGTGGTGACTTCTCCAAGGGCTAAGCTTGCTCCTCGGAAGTCTTTGAGGAAGATTCCCTTCCCCCCCAGACTTTCTCTCCTTCCCCTTCGGACAAGGATTTTCCGTTCTCAGGGATTCATGTGAGGTGAGGCATTCTCCCATCGCACCAATTGGAGAAACCCCACCTCGCGTAGAGAAGTCTTCTCGGGTAGGGGTGGAGAAGAGCCTCCCGCCATTGCTGTTGGAGTCCTGTACCCCTCCCAGGAGGGAGTTGAAGGACTCTAAGACTGTCCCAAAGTCGTGCTCGAGGGTGAGACCAGAGCCAGCCAAACCCGTGGAGAACGTCCACGAGTCCCCCCAAGAAGAGCCTTTGGGGACAGGAGACTTTGCTGCCAGCCCTTCAGGAGGAGAGCTACAGGAGTCAGAGCATGCGTTCTGGCACGTTCTGACCCTGATGAGCAATCTCAACGGGTTTGCGGATCCTGAGATTCCCCCTCGAGAGGGCAAGGACACGATCCTGGACCGAGTCTTTGGTACTCAAAAACCCCTAAGGCCAGCGCGGCTTTGCCTTGGTCCCAAGGGGTTAAGAGTGCCAGGGATAAGGTCGAGGGCCAGCTCTCCGAGCTTGCCTCCTCCAGCCGTTCCAGCACCAGCAACAAACTCCTCCCGCCTCCTAGTGTCCATCAGAGGAGGTACAGTATATTTCCGCATATAAGACGACCCTATATTCCAAAATTTAACCATTAAAAATGGGGGGTCGTCTTATACTACCGTTATAAAAATCACACCTTGAATTCTATATCTGGTTTATAAGTAGGCTAGTCTAGGTTGAAGTGCGATAGCCACCGACACACATGAAATGATTTACATTAATATATAAATGTATAATGAAAGTAATGAAACAATTTTTACCGTATATATTATTGGCATATCTACAAAAAAGGGCATAAATGATAAATTCGAGGAATAATTCCAACTTTTAACCATACGAGCACACCTCAGAAAATGTAAACATCGAGTATTGGTTGTGTTGTTAGCAACTTTTTCTCTCGCTACCCTTTTCAGTAATTTTAATGTTAGTGTTAATTACGATAGTAATAACATATAGGATATCATATTATTTGTTTAACAAATTATTATTTTTAGCTGTAAATAATAATTTTGGATTACAAACAGTACAATCTTTATGTCTCAATAGAAATTACGGTACATTACAGTATTGCATTTAAAACCTAAAAATTTGTAAAACTTTATTTCCAATCAATATTAAACATCAAACCTGCGACATGTATAAATGTAACACCACTAAAACTCCTCACAGTTATCACTGTCTGTTTAGAAAAGCTGTTCAAACATATCACGAGATTTATCATATACGCCATCATCGTAAGGATTCCAGTCCTTTTCCGGTGAGTCGACTTTGGCTTCGTCGTCGCATTCGTACAATAAATTGTCTTCACTGCCATCCATGGCATTTGAGATCCCGTATTTTTAAAATTATTTTATGACACTTTCCACCTTTACATTATTATATGCTTTTATAACAAACTCGCAAAGAACATCAAAGAACATAGAAGAAGAAGAAGAAATGGGAGGAACGGGCATTTCGTACGTGAGCAGCTGATGAGCGTAAACAAAACAATGCAGGCTAGGTGACGCGTGTTCTAGGAAAACAATAAAGGATTTGTTTTGTTATTTAATTTATTTATAATTTATAAGGATACAGTAAGTAATATCATCATCTTTACATAACCTATATTTCATAAGATATCTGGTGTTGCAAAAGCTAGCCTAGGCTATACACAGAGGGTTTTATGATTGAGCAGTCGTCTTATACTACCGATATGAGATAAATTCATAAAAATTTGTTAAAACTTTGTACCTCGTCTTATATGAAGGTCGCCTTATACGCGGAAATATACAGTACTTTGAGATCATGGAGGAGTCTTGTTTAGCTCTTCCCTTACACCACTCTGTGGAAGAGCTTAGCAGGGGAGTCCCTCTAGAGAGACTCTCCAACCGGCAAGTGTCTTTCTCGGCCTTGGAGATCCTCAGTCAGGAGAAGGTGGCGAAGTGTGCCATGCAGGCAACTTCGTGGCTGGATATCTGGCTAGGGTCTCTCGGCATCCTGTTACGATCCGAGGACCTGTCCAAGGAGAGTACCAGGAAGGGCTTGTAGACCTTCTTTCTTTCAGGCACTTGTACCATCGAGTTTCTAGCCCACCAAGTCTCAAAATTGTGGGCTAATTCCATCTTGAAGCGTCGAGATGCGGTGTCTGAGAGATTCCACACAAAGTCGAGTCAGCAGGCTCAGACATTCCTCCATCTTGGGGAGGAATTTGTTTGAGCCTAAAGATGGGGAACAGGCAGGTAAGAGGTGGAGGAAGTCCAACCAGAACTCTCTCCTACATAGGGCTCTTACATCAAAGCCCTATAAACCTCCAGCACCTCAACAACCTCGCCCGTCCAAGACAATGAAACCGTCAGTGGCAGCAAAGACAACAGTGTCAAAGCCCTTTCCTGTCAAAGACAGGAAAGGCAAAAAGTCCTCCAGGGGAGGGAAAAATCCTAGAGGGAGAGGCTGAGGCCTCAAACGCTAGGATTGGCAGTCCCCCTGCATGTCCACCAGTGGGGGGATGCCTACAAAGTTGCGTGAACAGGTGGCAGCAACTCGGGGCCGATTCCTTGACGCTTTCCGTAATCAGTCAGGGATATCGCGTCCCGTTCACAACATCTCTACCTCCCCTGACAGAGAATCCAGTGTCGTTGAGCTCCCTTGCCATAGGATCGGCAAGGGGGCAAGCCCTTCGGGCAGAAGTCGAGACCTTGTTGAAGAAGGGTGCTCTCCAAGAGGTCGTCGATGGGTCCCTAGGCTTCTTCAGTCGACTCTTTCTTGTAAGGAAGGCGTCTGGAGGCTGGAGACCAGTCATCGACCTCTCGGCTCTGAACATGTTTGTCAAGCAGACCCCTTTCAGCATGGAGACAGCAGACACGGTCAGACTTGCAGTGAGACCGCAAGACTTCATGTGTACACTGGACCTGAAGGACGCGTACTTCCAGATCCCAGTCCATCCGTCTTCAAGGCAGTACTTAAGATTCAGCCTAGACAACAAGATCTACCAGTTCAAGGTGCTGTGTTTCTGTCTCTCCACAGCACCTCAGGTTTTCACCAGAGTGTTCACCCTGATATCGTCGTGGGCACAGGATCGGCATCCGTCTCCTCCGTTATCTGGACGACTGGCTGATCTTAGCAGACTCAGAGTCGACCTTTCTTCGACACCAAAACAAACTTCTGGGACTTTGCCAAGTTCTGGGGATCATGGTAAATCTCGAGAAGTCTTCTCTGCTCCCTACTCAAAGACTGGTATATCTAGACATGATCTTAGACACCAATCTCCACAAAGCCTTCCCATCAGACGATAGGATAGCAAGGCTGAGGAGGGTCGCGAATCCTTTCCTCAGATGAGACGAACTCCCAGCCCAATCGTGGTTACGTCTCCTCGGTCACCTCTAATTCTTGGCCCGTCTAGTTCCCAATGGTCGCCTCAGAATGAGATCTCTGCAATGGCGACTCAAGTCTCGATGGAATCAAGGACACGATACCCCGGACGTCTTGTTCCCTATGGGTCCTGCGGAACAGACGGACCTTCAGTGGTGGGTGACAGACGAGAACCTACGAAAGGGAGTGGATCTTCCTGTCCTCCCCGCGGATTTGATGCGGTTCTCGGACGCCTCAAAGAAAAGGGTGGGGGGCCCACGTTCTGAACCACAGGACCTTAGGCCTGTGGTCAAAATCAGAAAAGTGCCTCCTTGTAAATCTGCTAGAAATGAAGGCCTTATTCCTGGCCCTTCAACGGTTCCAACAATACCTGGCGGGTCACTCTGTGGTGGTGATGAGCGACAACACACAGTAGTGGCTGACATCAACAAGCAAGGGGGTACCTTTTCGGAGCAGCTATCCCATCTTGCAGTAGATAATACTAAGATGGACCGAAGTCCACTCGATTCCACTATCGGCTTGCCTCATTCCAAGCAAGAGGAATGTGCTCGCTGACAGTCTGAGCAGGGCGTCTCAGATAGTGAGTACCGAGTGGTCTTTGGATCATCTAGTAGCCAACAAAGTCCTGACTTTTTGGGGTTCCCCGACTGTAGATCTGTTCGCTACAGCGTTGAACTTCAATCTCCCGCTGTACTGCTCCCCAGTCCCGGATCCCAAGGCACTCTGGCAAGATGCCTTCCAACAACGGTGGAACAACATCGACATTTACGCCTTTCCCCCGTTCTGTCTGATGAGGAGGGTACTCAACAAGACCAGAATATCGGTCAATCTCTCGATGACCCTTATAGCTCCGCTATGGCATCACACGGAATGGTTTCCGGACCTTTTGCAACTCCTAACGGAACTCCTGAGAGAACTCCCTCCACGACACGAGCTACTCAAACAACCACATGCCAACATCTTTCACAAAGCCGTAGCTTTGATTCGGCTTCCCGCCTGGAGACTATCCAGCATCTCCTCGCAGAGAGAGGATTTTCGCAGCAAGTTGCGAAAAGGATGTCTGGACACCTGTGAAAGTCATCCGCAGGGGTCTACCAGGCAAAGTGGAGAGTTTTCTGTGGTTGGTGTCGTGGAAGGGGTATCTCTCCACTCGATGCCACTATTCCAGCTATAGCAGAGTTCTTCGTGTATTTGCGATAAGAAATGCGCCTTTCAGTCTCGGCAGTGAAAGGCTATCGCTCAGCCTTAAGTCTAGCCTTCAGGCTCAAAGTAGTGGACATTTCTTCGCTGGAACCTTCCCTACTCATTCGAAGTTATGAACTTACCTGCCTTCAGTCGGAAGTGAGACCTTCTCCATGGAACGTGGTTCGAGTTCTCAGGTCTCTTAAGAGACCTCCCTTCGAACCATTACACCAGGCTTCAGATAGCCACCTGACTTGGAAGACGGTGTTCCTACCTGCTTTGGCTTCGGCCAAGCGAGTCTGTGAACTTCATGGTCTCTCGTATGACATTGCCCATTCAAGGGGATTGGGGGAGGTAACGTTCAGATTCGTCCCTGAGTTTGTTGCTAAGACTCAGAATCCGGGAGTGCCGGACCCTCGGTTGGACTCTTTCCGGATTTCGAGTCTTCTTTCTGTAACAGATGACCCAGACTATCTCCTACTGTACCCAGTAAGGAGTCTGAGGCTCTATCTTAAGAGAACAGCTGCAGTTCGTCCTCAGGTGCAAGCATTGTTTGTAAGCACTGGGAGGACAAAGAGGAGGGTTACCAAGAATACTATCTCAGCTTGGATTCGTAGGGTAATCCATCTGTCCCTGAATCCCGACCCTCCTCCGTCACGTCGCCCAAGAGCACATGACGTCAGGGGCATAGCTACGTCCCTGGCCTTCAAAAAGAACTACTCAGTGACGCAGGTTCTACTAGCAGGGGTGTGGAAGCGTCAGACGACCTTCACAGCCCACTGCTTGCAAGACGTGACCCACAGGAGGCTCGATACGTTCTCTATCGGCCCTATGGTGGCTGCACAACAGCTGGTTTAAAATCTCAGGCTCCTTAATAGACAAGTAGCAGAAGGTTGAGGGCAATGTTACATGGTTTTAGTCTGCATGAATGAAAAGGTATGTATGGCCCTTATTCTTTTCTTCATCCTCCCCTCTCTTGGGGAAAGCAGCATCCTTGGTTCTCTGCACAGCTGACCTCAAACTACTGCAGGTAAACCATGTTCCCTTGTGTTCCTAGTATTAACCTAATATTGTCACTTCCCCATACCCTGAAGAGGTGGTATTGGGTGAGTCCTAGCCTCAAGTTTCCATCTAAAGGATTTCAGATCAACGAGCCACACTTTATTCCTTCACACACAGCTTATGTAGGCTGCAGTCCTTGCAGAGCAAGTTGCTAGCGAGGTGCAGGGACTCCTTATTGTTGAGTGCCGACACACTCAGATACTGAGTCCCCGAGTAAAAAGCCAAAAGCTAGTAATGGCTGGGACTTGCCACCCTACCTAAGGGTTGAGTCACCCATATTAAATAGCGTGGTTTGTATTTCAGTTACGGAACAAATGACAAATTCGTAGATAATTTGTATTTTTCCTAACTATACAAACCTTAGCTATTTTAATCAAACTTGCCCGCCAGCCCTATCCCCCATGAAGTCCTACCTCTAAGCAAAATGAACTCAGCACAGGTGTTTGGTAGTGGGGGGGGGATAGCAAGGTACCCCTCCCTATCGCCCGCTAACTAGCGGTGGGGTAGTAAACCCTCGTTAAAATTCTAATGGCTCGTCATTTCAGCTACGCCGAAAGTAATTACCCATATTAAATAGCTAAGGTTTGCATAGTTAGGAAAAATACAAATTACCTTCGATTTTGTCATCTTTCTCCGTGGGGAACACTTCCCTTCGGGGGGTCAGTGGTTCTCACTATTAGCGAATATTCTTAGATGATTTGAATAATTATAATTCTGTTTTTATTACATTTACTCATCTCCCCCTCTTCTCCCGTGGATGTCATCTGAGGAATGAAGGGCGCATACTTAATTCTTATTTTATGTTATTCCCTCGTGGTTCCTCTTCGGAGTTCCTCCCTAGGGAATTTCTGTTAAATAATTATTTAATTTTATTTTCCCAGTTAACTATGCAGTTTTTCTTCATTCGACTAAAGAGTGCCAACGAAGCAGAGCTGTCCTGTTCATGCCTGGGGAATCTGCTGTCACTGCTGTCCCTCAGAGGACGTCGTCATGGGCGTCATCCCTTCTCTTAGAAATACTCCCGTGACAACATGTCCAGCACTTCAGATCATCTTAGAATGCTAAAGGAGGTTCGCCTCCAGGGGTTGGACAACCTCCCTTCTGAGGGAGGTTTCCTCCCCAGGTGTGAGGTTGTTCTCTCCCTTCAGAGGGAGAACTTCCCATACCTTAAAAAATTCATCGCCTCCGACTACTGTTGCTGCCCTTCGGCCAGACTTCTCTCCCCCCTTGCTGAGTTTCTCTTCCTTCAGGGGTGGAGCATAGTCTTGGCAAGTCTCATCTACGAAGTGTTCACCTCTCTCGTTCGCGAGAGAACGAGTGTCTTCAAGTGTCTTCTACGAAGTGTCACCTCTCTCGTTCGTGAGAGAGGCCACTCTTAGAGACTTCTCTTCGGGGGATCAAGCAGACCTTCCAGTGACCTACCGATCTACCAGTGCAACCTTGTGCTGCATCGTAGTCCTTTGGACTTCGGTCCTGGACTCTAACAGGGACCATTTACGGTCCCATCGGTGGATGCTCGCCCTTCCAAAGGGCACATCCCAGTTCCTGATCGTCCTGCCAGCTGACCTACCGATCTACCAGTGCAACCTTGCGCTACAACGAAGGACTTCAGTCCGGGACTCTAAAGCAGACCTGCTTACGGTCCCATCGGTGGATGCTCGCCCTTTATTAAAGGGCACATCCCAGTTCCTGATCGTCCTGCCATTAGTCAACCTACCAGCTGACCCTCCAATCTACTAGCGCTACCTTGGCGTGCGTGCTCGCAAGCACCGATGATCTTCTGCGCGTGTGTACCGATGTCTCCCACCACGCGTGCGCTCTTATATACACGCGCGAGCGCCGACGATCTTCTGCGCATTCTTAAGCGCGCGAGCGCCGACGATATTTCGCGCGCGGGTACCGATCATCTCCCGCACGCGCGCTCACCGACATTCTTACACGTGCGAGTGCCGACGATCATCCGCGCACAGGTACAGATGTTCTTCCGTGCGCGCACCAATAGTCTTGCACTCGCGCGCTCCGATAATCTTGCGCGCGTACGCAGCGATAATCTTCCGCGCACGCGCCGATAGTCTTCCACGCGCGGGTGCTAATGGTCTCCCGCGCGTGTCGATGATTTTCCACGCGCGCGTCGATGATTTTCCACGCGCGCTAGTCCCAAAAAGCGAGCAAGCGCCAATGCTCTTGGGTGTGCTTCATAGTCTGGCGCGCGCGCGCGGCAACAGTTCCGCGTGCACGGCCGACTTTCTTCCCCGCGCGAGCGCCTAGGGTCTCCCGCACGCGCACCAACAGTATTGTGCATGTGCGTGCCGACTTTCTTCTGCGCACGGGCGCCAATGGTATCCGACAACATTCGCGTGTGCGCGCTCCAATAATCTTGAATGCACGCACACAGCCTTCTGTGCGCGCCGATGGTCTTCTACGTGCGGATGCCGGTGGTCTTCCGCATGTACGTGCCAACAATCTCCACTAGTACTCTCACGCACGCACCAATGCTCCCACTCTTGCGCAACCAGTCACACGCTTCGGTGCATTCTCGGCATGGATTCGAAGGGTGATCCATCAGTCCCTGAATCCAGACCCTCCTCCGTCACGACACCCTAGAGCACATTATGTCGGGCATAGCTACGTCCCTTGCCTTCAAGAAGAATTTCTCTGTGACGCAGGTTTTTTAGGCTGGGGTGTGGAAGCGTCAGACGACCTTCACAGCCCACTACCTGCAAGACGTGACCCACAGGAGGCTTGATACGTTTTCTATCGGCCCTGTGGTGGTTGCACAACAGCTGGTTTAGAAGCTCAGGCTCCTTAGTGGACAAGTAGCAGAAGGTTGGGGGCATTGTTACCCAGTTCTAGTCTGCATGAAGGAAAAGGTTTGTCTGGCCCTTATTCTTTTCTTCATCTTCCCCTCTCTTGGGGAAAGCAGCATCCTGGGTTCTCTGCACAGCTGACCTCAAACCACTGCAGGTAAACAATGTTCCCTTGTGTTCCTAGTATTAAGCTAATACTGTCATGTCCCCATACCCTGACGAGGTGGTATTGGGAGAGTCCTAGCCTAAAGTTTCCATCTAAAGGACTACAGGTCAACTTTCTAGGACGAGTCACACTTTATTATACCTTCACACACAGCTTGCGTAGGCCGCAGTCCTTGCGTTGCAAGGTTCTAGCGAGGTGCAGGGACTCCTTATTATTGAGCGCTGACACACTCAAATAATGAGTCCCCGGGCAAAGCCAAAAGCCAGTACTGGCCGGGACTTTCCACCCTTCCTAATGGGTGAGTCACCCCTATTAAATAGCGTGGTTTGTATGTCAGTTACGGAACAAATGACAAATTCGTTGATTATTTGTATTTTTCCTATCTATACAAACCTTAGCTATTTAATCAAACTTGCCCGCCAGCCCTATCCCCCTTGAAGTCCTACCTTCAAGCAAAGTGAGCTCAAGCACAGGTGTGTGTGAGGGGGGCGGGGGGTAGCAAGCTACCCGCCCTACCCCCCCCCCCCTTGCTAACTAGCGGTGTGGGTAATAAATCCTCGTTAAAATTTTAATGGCTCGTCATTTCAGCTACGCCGAAAGTAATAACCCCTATTAAATAGCTAAGGTTTGTATAGTTAGGAAAAGTACAAATTATCTACGAATTTGTCATATTTGCAAAAAAATTCACCCAAAATCTGAATATAGAAGTAAGCTAAAACTATTCTACAATAATTGAGCCCCATTTGCTGAGATCCAGGGGCGGAGGGAGGAACCATAAGGGAACGTTTCCTGAGATGAGAATAATTTGTATGTTTTGGGGGTAAAAGATCTATCCTCTTTTCAACATTTTTCTGTAGTAGGTAAATGACATCTTTAGTGACTGAAATTTCTACCTGTAAGGCATAACAAACTGGAAACTGGACGTATTTATCTCAGGTCCTGTGGTGACTGCACAAAACATGGTCAATAACACCTCAGCTCCCTGGTAGGACAAGTAGCAGTTAATTGAGGGCAGATGTTACCAACGAGTAAGTCTGGGATGAATGTAAGAGTGACTGGCCACTTAGTATTTCACCCTCCCCTCTGTTGGGGCTCAGCATCCGAGGAACTCAGCAAGCTGAACTCCTCTGACTGCAGGTGGGTACCATGTCCTTTGTGTTATCTGATAAATATGTATATACTGTACTTGTTATATGCCCAGTCTCCAAGTGAGGTGGAGTTGGGTAATGTCTAGGTTAAGTGAAAAGCATAGCTGCAATTTTATGCTTACCTGGTGAATTCTCATTGCTAAATCCTATGCTAGCAATAATTGCCCAGGCTGTCATCTTCTAAGGATCACGAAGTGTCAGGGTGCCCTGTAGACAGCTTATGTGTAGCACAGATAGTTACCACTGCTACCCCCCTCTGCTATCTAGCAGTGGGTAGTTACACCTCACAAAAGCTTTAACGGCTGGTTTCAGTTATTGCCAAAATAATACTCCTACGTAAAGAGCTCCAAGATTGTATAGTTAGGAAAAATAAAAATTATTCCAAACTTGTCATATTTAGCCCTTTTTATATGGTACTGTAAACTTACCTATTGATTTCATATTGCTAACAGTTATCCCTGTTGATCATAAAGGGTGGGTTGTTAACAGTACAGGTAGAGTTTCAGAAAGTCCAAATACACATTAAATAGATTATTATGGTGTCCGTACTTCGTGAAAATTAAAGTATCACCGCCGGTCTTGGAACTTATCTACTGCGATAAACGTGTGGTCACTGCTTTCCCTTCCCACGCTCTTTTTCTCTTGGCGGTAGCACATTATCTTCTCTGGTGTTAAGATAGTTCGAGGCCTGTGCTGACAGCTTTGGGTTTTACCCAGGCTCTTTCATTGTCAGGCGAATCTCTGCCTGGCGACTCCTAATGTCGCTTGGCAACAGCTCCTCAGGAGTTTGGTGGGAGATGTTCTCAGCTTAAAAGTTTAAAGGCCACTCATGAATGGCAGAGGTAAGGAACAGTAACTGACCATAAACACATATGACCAGCACCCATAGACCAAGGAGAGCCAGCCAATGGCTGCTGATGAGTCAGCCGGTAGACCTATAGGCTCCTCCAAACTCCCCATCCTTATTTCACAAGGATGGTGAGGTTGCAGCAGCCAATAGAACTAACAGGTTTGAGTGAGACTGGGACATGGCCACTGTAACCTTAGTGTTGGCGACCTTGGTTGTCGTTAGGCATAACTCCAGGTTGCTTAACACTGTGAGGATTGATCAGTCTCAGCGCTCACTTCTTCCTCATGAGTCACCATCTACCTATCCACTCTCTTTCTGATTAAGTGTGTTCTGCCACCCTGGTTTGTGTGAAGTTTCCCCTTTCATATAACACTTCCAACAAGATGGTTAGTATCTCTCTGGTAGACGGAGTTGCCAACTAGGCCTTTTCCTCCTCTTATGTCATTTTTAGGAGTGTTTCGGCATTTGATAGTGTTTCCCGGTCGTCACCTTAGAAGAATCAATTACAAGGTTGTCCTGGTGATTGTTACGATTCTAATTATGTTTGTGTACTCATCCTTTTTGCCTTCTGGCCAAAAGAGTTGTGTGGGGCCTTCCCATCAAGGCGTTTAGGATTCCTTTATTTGATTTCCTTTCTCGATTGGGGCCTTTGCTGCGATGAAGGTCTTCTTTTGACGTCGGACCGAGATTGGCTCTTGAGTGGTTGTCTTCGGTCTCCCATTGATTTATGATGAAGATTTTTGCTTTTTCCTATGAGCCAAATTTTCAGTTGGAGTCTCTTTCAGTCTTTTGTCCTCCTCATGCTCTTTGCGAGATTTCATTTGGCTTTAGTAGTTTTTATTAGTATTTTTGTTCTTTATGTCTCTTGCCTTTGGGTCTCGTTTTTGTGTGAGGAAAAGGTAGTTGGCAGGAAGCAGTCTTCTTTGTTGGTCACAGGAGTCTCATTTGTTCACCTTCAGCCGCTCTCTGGCACTTCTCTGAAGGTGTTGTCTGGTGACCTCCCTTTAGCAATGAATAGTTTATTTTGTCTTGGCTCCTTTCACCTCGTAGTTGGTACGATTCTATAGGCTGGCACTTTTTATTGTTACTGACATTCAATTCTCCTTTGGTTTTTCTGTTTGCAGTCCGGTTTGTTTCAGGTAAGAATTTTGGAGGTTCAGTATTTTCTCGCTTAAATTAGCCTTTGTTGTTACCTCCTGCTCTAGAAAGGGGAAATTCTTCCAGCTCCCTCCTCCTTGACAGTGGGGATAACTTGGCATGATTAGTTATTCTAAGGTAATGTTTATTAATATGAAATTTTCATTCTAAAATTGATATTATTAAATACTTATCTGGATAATTTAGTCCCACCCACTTCTGGTAATATGCAAATAATGACTCTTGTTCCAGCAGTAAGTGTTACCAACAGCAGTTCAGAATATGAGGTTTAAGGGAAGAGGTATCAGGGCTGCCAATGTGGTAGAAATTTGGTAGTTATTGGACTTCAAGGCTAGCTTAATTATCCAGGTAAGTATTATAAATATTAATTTTAGAATCAAACATCAATTTTTCCAAACTATACAAACTTTGAGCTCTTTACTCATACTTGGCCCACCAGTACCTGTCTCCCTTGAAAACCCGGTAAGGATAAGTTTTCAGTAGCAAACTATCGACCAATTGCCTTGATATCTTGATTATGTAAGGTCATGGAGAATATGGTCAAGGCAAGACTGATGTGGTATCTGGAAAAGAAGGGTATTTTATCACCTATCCAGTGTGGATTTAGAAAAATGCACTCAACAACTGATATGTTGGTACGAATTGAATCCTCTATTTGTGAAGCCTTTGCTTCCAAACAGCACCATGTAACAGTCTCATTGACCTTGAAAAGGCATGTGATACTGCATGGAGACATGGTATACTTGAACCATTCATAATTTGGGATTACGAGGAAAGCTACATTGTTCTTTCAATCATTTATTTCACTTAGATATTTTCAAGTGAGACTGGGGGTAGCTCTATTAGAAAGGAAATGTCAGGAAGGAGTTCCCCAGGGTAGTATGCTAAGTGTAACACTATTTGCAGTAGTCATTAAGGAAATATCCTCCGTCATTCCCAAAGATATTCTCTCAATATTATTTATAGATGATCTCTCTACATTATTTGCTGGAGCTAGAATGGCGATGGTTGAGAGAAAACTACAACTGTCAATTGACAAAATTATCCAGTAGGCCATGAGAATGAATTTAAGTTTTCAACAAGCAAAACTAATGTTGTCCATTTCTGTCGTATTCGGGGAGTACATCCAGTTCCGGATCTATACATTGAAAGCCAACGGGTCCCATGTGTAAGTGAAGCTAGATATCTAGGGTTGATATTTCATTGTAGGCTTACATGAGTTCCTCACTTGAAAGCCTTAGAAGTAAAATGTCTTGAGGCTCTGAATCTTTAAAACATTTTGTCTCATACATCATGGGGGGCAGACCACAAAACTTAAATTTATACAAGGCCTTAATTTTTTCAAAAATTAGTTAGGGTGGTTGTGAAATAAACTTTTCAGCCACCCCAAGCCGATTAAAAGTTTTAGATTCTATACACCATGCTGGTATCAGATTGTCCACAGGAGCTTTTAGAACTTTGCCTATTCTAAGCCTCCTTGTTGATGCTGGAGAATTACCTTTAGACCTTTACCGGAAGTCTTCTATTGTTCGGTATTGGTTTAGGGTGCAAAGACGACCTAATTCTTTAGCCTGTCTGACTGCAAACCTCGTAAGGCATTGTAGATATTTTAAGTTGCACCCAAAGTCTCCTCAACCTTATGGTTTCCGGATAAAAACATTAGTAGACTGTGTAGATGTAGTTGAAATAAAGTGCTCCCATGTTGGATATCACTAACCCCTCCATGGAAATTACCGGAGATATCTTTTTGTGAATATTTTATTGATATAAAATAGAACGTGATTGACTTGGAAGCCAGGTTACTCTTATGGAACATGTTGAAGAACAGGGAATCGACTTTTATGTATACCGATGGCTACAAATCTGATGCTGGCGTTGGATTTGGAGTATGTATTAGTGCTTTAAAGTGTAGAGGTGCACTTCCTCTGGTATCCTCTATGTTTATGGCATACTAACTGCTTTTGAGAAAATAGCGTTAAAAGAGGAAGGCAATTTTACCATTTTGAATGATGCTAGAAGTGTCCTACAAGCATTAGAAGTTTTTAATTCCAATAACCCTTTAGTTTTAAAGACTTTAGAATTGCTTTTTATATTTGGACTTAGGGGTATATCAGTTCAATTTTGTTTGGTTCCAGCACACATAACTGTGTCTGGAAAAGAGCAGGCAGATTTACTGGCAAAGAATGCAGCAGCTGAGTTGCTACCAAAAAGGTATCCCATTCTCTGTACTGTATTGATTTTTTACCTAGCATTAAGAATTGGGTTTATAATAATTGGCAACAACATTGGGATAATTTAGTTGAAAATAAGGAGTGAAATAACAAATGTTATATCCCCTTGAAGATATAACATGATGCCCCAAAAGTGGCAGTCTACTCTTTGTCGTCTCCGCATTGGTCACATTTGGTTGACACACGAGTGTCAGCAAAATGGCCAATACCAACCATATTGTGACAACTGTTTGGTACTCTTAACAGTGAGGCATTTGTTGACCTAATGCCCTAATTATAGCAACATTAATAGTGGCATTTTTAGATTTATTTCAGAAGTAGGTCATCTGAAAGCTATTTAACTTTTATAATGATCAGAGAACACGACGGTAGTAGAATACCCAGACAAACCAAGGTATTCTTTGCGCAGCTGCTTTATCATCTGGCCGCAAGAATATGAAGTTGGATGGAAGACAACTTGAATGCCTTTTCAGAGCAGCCAAGAAAAGTTTTCTTCTTCAATTAGCCATCAAAAGTCCTGACCCGGGAGTTGGGATGCAGATGAGATGTCAGTCTAGGATGTTTCATACCTGGAAGTTTATGCAGGACTGTTAGCCAGTACAGGATAGTTGGGCATCCTTGCTAGAGGCCATCCAATATCCATTTTCCCTCATTTGTTTGATGCGGAGACTCATTTTTAAGATAAGGGCATCAAGAGATTGGTTGATGACCCTGATAGCTCAGCAGTGGTAGCAAGAATAATAGTACCCAGAATGTCTACTCCTGCCTGCAGACATCGACAGAGCTTCTGACTTGTTTCTCAACGTTCGCATGCAATCTCTCACTGAGATTCCCCACAATCAGTTGTGTTCCTACAACTTTTCACCTGAAGGATATTCAATATCTCCCTTTTTAGAGAGATATTTCATGAGCAGTAGCGAAAAGGATAGCTGGATACCCTCATAGGTCGTCTTTCGCTGCCTACCAGGCGAAGTGATATATCCTAAAAAGATCGACGTAGAAAGAGGCCTCGCTCTGCTCGATATCACTTTTCCTAGGATAACAGAGTTCTTTCTATATCTCGGGGAGGAAAGACCCAGCTCTGTTTCAGCCATGATAAACTACTGCACGGCCTTGAGCCTCGTTTTTAGAATGAACAGAGTTTTCACTTCCTTCTCAATGGAATTGTTCCCTCATACAGTCGAGCTTACTGGTCCCCAGTCGGAAGTTAGACCACCTCTTCAGAGCGTAGTTCCTGTACCACGCTCTTGGAAAGGAACACTTTCTTACCACCTGTCATTCTTCAAATCATGACTTGACTCTTAAGTCAGCTCTTCCTTCTCGCTTGGGCCTCCGCTGAGAGAGTTAGCAAGGGACATGGTATCTTCCTCGACATGGGGGACAAGTTGCACTCGCCTGCATCCATGAGTATATTGCCACGACTCAGTGTTTCTCTGAAGGGGGATTCTCTGTCATTTGGCCTATAACCCCTTTCCAATGGTTCTAGAGGATTAAGGCATGATCTTAGAAGAACAACCAGATCTCGCCTGCGTATCAGAAACATGTCTGTCAGCTCAGGCAAGGTCAAGAGGATAATACTTAAAAGATGATTTAAACAGGGATTTACTAGGTCACCGTCCGTGCTTGGTACCCTGACTCTCTTCATGACGAATGCAGACCCAGAGCACCCTACATTAGGGGCATAAGCACACCCCTAACATTCAAATGGGACTTCTCTGTGGTACAGGTCATTCAGGCAGGTCTCTGGCACAGCCACAACACCTTTACAACCTGTTACCTACAAGATATAACCCATAGGAACCTGTTTATCTTTCCCCTAGTTCTTGTGTTGGCAGCACAACAAGTGATTTAAGCTACCTCAGTTCCCTTTGGGTTCATTATTTGGGGGACTCTACAAGATGGCGTACCTCCAACTGCATTTCCCTTGTGTAGCCTGAAATATGTTACAGTATATATTTGTTATGTCCCCATTCATCCTTTGAGGGGGGAGTCAGGAATACCCAGGGTAAGCAAGAGGAGTGCTTTCACTCCAATATTCCGCTCGTTCAGCTCTCCAGCTCATCAGACCGAGAGACTGCGAGGTGTCAAAGGTACCCCTCTCACGCTTGCACGAGCTCAGAGTCATACTCCGGGTTGATTATCAAGCCAGTTGGATTCTGGACTTCCACCCCCCTAAGGCTGAGTCTCCGTAGTGAAGAGCAAACAGTTTGTATTTGTGTAGCAACAAATGACAAATTTGGAAGTAAATTATATTTTTTCAGAACCAGACAAACTTGATCTCTCTATACTTGCTCCCCTAGAAAGTATTCCCTGTAATAAGAAGTGAATCAATATACTAGGTGAGAGCGGTAACTGGTTTACTTTTCACTAACTAGCGTCCGGTTCTTTACCTCATGTGAAAATTCTATAGTTAGCTTCTAGCTATGCCGAAACAATATATCTCTAGTAAAGTTTTTGAACGTCTTCTGGCAAAACGTCTTAACCCTGGATAGGTACGGTGGGTCGTACGCGACCCCGAGCGTAAAAAAAAAAGAGGTTTTTCTCACGTGACTCACCCCCGTGACTGAATTTGTGGGTGATCGACCTGCAGGAGGTGTCTCCCCTACACGCTATAGTAGTGTCCAGATGTGCATTGCTGTAGCTGTACTCCTTCCCCGATTTCTGAGACGCGTCGGGGTCGAGCGCGACCGAGTTTACCCTTCTAAGGTAATTTGCATAATTATCAAAGTTATTACGTATTATGAAATTGTCGTAGAATGGTGCAACTTGTATAGGTTATCAGTTGTGGAAAGTCTTGGTGGATTGTTTGGCTACCATGTGCATGATTTTTTTTTTAGTTAAAATGTCGTTCATCACCACGAGGACCATTTTACCGCGAGTGCCCCTTTTTCATTTTTTTTCATTTTTTTGCAAAGTCATTTTTCCGTAAGATATTGCCAAATAGTGTCGTAAAACTTTTGCTTGTTTAGTGTTGGAAAGTGTGTCTAGATGATCTGGCTACCCATGCGTGACTTTGTTTTTGTCAGATACGACGTAGTTATTGGTATATTGGGTATTTAACTGCGGTTGCCAATTTCTGTTTTTTTTCAATATTTGTAAAAAAAAATTTCGTAGTAAGGAATTGCCGTATATTATTCATTTTTTTTCATGTTTATGTGTTAGAAAGTGTGCCTTGATGGTTGGGCTAACACGTGCATGTCTTTTTTTTTTATCTGAGATGCCGTATATTAGAATGTTGGGCATTTTACCGCGAGTGCCCCTTTTTCATTTTTTTTTCATTTTTTTGCCAAGTCATTTTTCCGTAAGATATTGCCAAATAGTGTCATAAAACTTTTGATTTTTTAGTGTTGGAAAGTGTTTCTAGATGATCTGGCTACCCATGCGTGACTTTGTTTTTGTCAGATACGACGTAGTTATTGGTATATTGGGTATTTAACTGCAGTTGCCAATTTCTGTTTTTTTTCAATATTTGTAAAAATTTACTACGTAGTAAGGAATTGCCGTATATTATTGATTTTTTTTTCATGTTTGTGTTAGAAAGTGTGCCTTGATGGTTGGGCTAACACGTGCATGTCTTTTTTTTTATCTGAGATGCCGTATATTAGAAAGTTGGGCATTTTTCCGCGAGTGCCCCTTTTTATTTGTTTTGCATTTTTTTTCTTAGTCATGTTACCGTAAGGAATTGGCAAGTAGTGTCGCAAAACTTATATTTTTATAGTGTTGGAAAGTGTTTCTAGATGATCTGGCTACCCATGCCTATTTTTTTTTAGCCAGATATGGCGTATATATAAGTATGTGTTCGATTTTCCTGTGATTGCCATTTTTTCGTTTTTTCCCATTTCTTTCAAAATTACTACGTACTAAGGAACTATCACAGAGTAATGATTCATTTATATGTTTATTTGTCGGAAAATGTGCCTTGATGGTTTGCCTAGCACGTGGCTGAAATTTTTTTTTTCTGAAATGCCGTATATTAGAATGGCCATTTTTCCGCGAGTGCCCCTTTTTATTTGTTTTGCATTTTTTTGCTTAGTCATGTTACCGTAAGGAATTGGCAAGTAGTGTCGCAAAACTTATAATTTTCAATATTAAACTTACCCGATAATCATGTAGCTGTCAACTCCGTTGCCCGACAGAATTCTATGGAGGGATACGCCAGCTATCACAATACTAGAAGGGGGTGTACTTACCAGCGCCACCTGTGGCCAGGTACTCAAGTACTTCTTGTTGACACCTCCTCAATTATTCCTCTGTCGTGCTTCCGGCAAGACGTTCTGGGATACGCTTATGGTCTTCGAGTTTATTCACGGATATTTGGTGAAGTATTCTCTCAGATTAACGGCTGTCGCTTTACTGGAAACCTTCTTATATTAGCTAGATAGCTTTTATATAGTCCTGATATAACGGTTAACGATTTTTGCTTGTTTTTGGAACCCCCTTTGGCTAACTCTTTGGATTACAAGATGTCTGACATTTCGCAAGCCCCCTCCCATAGACGATGTAGGTCTTGCAATAGGCGTATTCCGAAGGCCTCGGTAGATCCTCACACCGCTTGTTCTGACTGTAGGGACAGGCCCTGTCAGTTAGAAAATCGATGTGAGGAATGCGCCGGACTTTCGGAATTGGAATTTGTCCGTCTTTTAAAATATTCAACTAAGTTAGAGAGAGGTAGAGTTAGGAGGAGTTCTTCTCACTCTTCACTGTTTTCCTCACCTCATGATCCCCTACCTTTTCCTACCCCTGTAGTGGCTACCCCCGAACCTACTGTGTGCCCTCCGCCTGATATGTCAGTTGTTTTGCGTGCTATTCAGGCTTTAGGCGATAAAGTAGAGTCAGTGGTAAGTGACCATAAGTCTCTGATGGCCGAAGTTAAAGAACTGAAGGTCAAGAGTGCAGTGGGTGGAGTTAGTGCCAGTGCTGTGACGAGTGCTAGTGTCGGTGCAGTGCCAAGTGCTAGTGTTAGTGCCAGTGTGGTGCGTGAGGATTTTTCTGTGCGAGCCAGTCGTCCTCCCAGTCCGGGACCTCTTGCAAGCTCCCATGCCCAGGGGAGAAGCAATGTCGAAGGGCATAAGGGTTCGGCAGGCCTTGTTAGGCGCACAGAACTATCCTCGGTGGTTGCGGGCGTGTCTTCCAAAGACCGTCACTCCCACCTGCAGACGATTGAGCCCGTCTTATTCTCGTCCGCTGATCAACTGTCAGGGAAGAAACGTTGGTCTCAGGTCTCGAGACCGCTTAAACGTAGAGTCCAGTCCGCGAGTGCTCAGCCAGGTTGCAGTCATTGGCTCAGCTCTGACTCCCCTCAGTCATCTGTCGACTGTACTCCGCCCAAGAGGAGTAAGGTTCTGCCTCAACAGAGCTCGACTGTTAAGGCTTTACCTCAGTCTACTATCGTTTCTGCCGATCCCAAGTGGACTCTGCTTCAGTCCATGCAAGCACAGCTTTCGGACTTGATGCGTGAGTGTCGGGCTGAGAGTGTTGCACCTCCGCCTCCGCCTACACTCCCTCCGCCTGTTCTCGCTCCGCCTGCGCTCGCCCCGCCTGCGCTCGCTCCGCCTGGTCGCAGCACCATCTGCCAGGCGTACGATGTTGAGCCACTTTCTGAGTTCGCTGTTCCCAGTGGTGTTCAGCCTCAGCCTTCTTTAAGGCAACCTTTACTTTGGGATCAGGAGGATTATTCCACTCTTCCTCCGCCTCCCCTTGCTGCTCCACCAGTGGTGCAACTCTCGGTTGAGGTACAACAACCTCTCCCGTCCATGAGTCAGTCTGCTCAGCCATCGCTGCAGCGAGCTCAACCCTCCTCAAGGCAAGCTCCTCTACACCCTGGACTTGCGCCTCAGGAGCCTCAGCTTGCGAGAACTTTACCTTGTTCTGCGCAGCCTCAACCTCATCATGCTCCGCTCATATCACAGGAACAGGAACGTGCTACTCCGCCTCCGTCCTCCGCTCAGCAAGCGCAATCCTTGGGTTCAACCTCTCTTGCTAGGAGTCAACCTCCTCCACCCATGCGCCTTCCTTCTGCTTCGTCTGTTGTTCAGCCTTTGCAGTCTGAGCCTCAGGTTTTCCCTCAACAGTTACTGGAAGAGGAAACCACTGTTATTGTTCCTACCCGTTCTGACTCTGCGGTTCAGCATTCTTGTCCGATCTCTTCGCTACACTCTGGTGATGAGGTGTCGGATGATGAGGAGGCACACCTTGATCCCTCATCAGACGTGGACGAATCCAAGCTTTCTCCACAGTCTATTGATTTTCGTAAGGTCTTGGCTCTACTCAGGGAGATTTACCCAGACCACTTTGTCTCTGCTATTCCCCCCTCTCCGCCATCTGAGTTTTCGCTGGGCGTACAACAAGCTAAGTCCACCTATACTAAGCTTGTCCTAGCTAGATCCTCTAAGAGGGCTTTAAGGATCTTAGGGGAGTGGCTGCAGTCTAAACAACACCTTGGCAAGACTTCCTTCATGTTCCCTCCAACGAAGCTCACTTCGAAAGCGAGCGTTTGGTATGCCACAGGGGAAGCACCAGGCTTGGGAGTACCTGCCTCTGCCCAGGCTGACTTCTCAAGTCTGGTGGACTCGCCTCGGAGAACTGCTATGAGGCGCTCGAAGGTTTGTTGGACCTTCTCAGACCTGGATCACTTACTGAAAGGGATGTTCAGAGCATTTGAAATGTTCAACTTTCTCGACTGGTGCCTGGGGGCCCTCAGCAAGAAAACCTCTCCTGCGGACAAAGATTCTGCCATGCTATTAATGTCCTGCATGGATAAGGCCATCAGAGATGGATCGGGCGAGCTAGCGTCGATGTTTGTATCAGGGGTGTTGAAGAAAAGGGAACAACTGTGTACCTTCCTTTCCGCCAGCATTACACCTTGCCAACGGTCACAACTCCTTTTTGCTCCGCTCTCGAAGTTCCTCTTTCCCGAAGAGCTAGTTAAGGACTTGTCTGCTGCCCTGATACAAAAGGATACGCACGATCTTGTATCCTCATCGGCTCGTAAGTCTAAGGTTGCCACCTCAGTCCCCAAGACTTATCGCTCCCCAGTGGCTGATACCCCTGCTACGAGGTTCATACCGCCCTTTCGTGGTAGAGCCCCCAGCCGAGGAAGCTCCCGTCCAGACTCTCACAGGAGCAAGTCTAGGAAAGGATCCAGGACATCTAAAGGAAAAAACTGACTCTCCGTTTCTCCAGACAACAGTAGGAGCCAGACTCAAGATCTTCTGGCGAGCCTGGGAGAAGAGAGGTGCAGACGCACAGTCTGTCAGTTGGCTGAGGAACGGTTACAGGATTCCATTCTGCCTCAAACCACCTCTGACCACATCGCCCATCAACCTCTCTCCCAACTACAAAGAAGAGGACAAGAGGCTAGCATTGCAACAGGAGGTGTCGCTACTTGTGCAGAAGAAGGCAGTGGTTATAGTCCGGGACCATCAATCCCCGGGCTTCTACAACCGTCTCTTTCTTGTGGCCAAGAAGACAGGAGGTTGGAGACCGGTGCTGGACGTCAGCTCTCTCAACGAGTATGTCACCAAGCAGACGTTCACGATGGAGACGACCAAGTCGGTCTTAGCAGCGGTCAGACAGGAGGACTGGATGGTCTCGTTGGACTTGAAAGATGCATACTTTCACGTTCCCATTCATCCAGACTCCCAACCTTTCCTGAGATTCGTTTTCGGAAAGGTTGTCTATCAGTTCCAAGCCCTGTGTTTTGGCCTAAGCACAGCTCCTATGGTCTTTACTCATCTGATGAGGAATGTAGCAAAATTCCTACACTTGTCGAACATCAGAGCCTCCCTCTACCTAGACGACTGGCTGTTGAGAGCCTCCACGAGTCGTCGTTGTCTGGAGAACCTCAATTGGACTTTAGACTTAATCAGAGACCTAGGTCTATTAGTCAATATAGAGAAATCTCAACTCATTCCCTCCCAATCCATTGTGTACCTGGGAATGGAGATTCGGAGTCAGGATTTTCGGGCTTTTCCATCGGCCCCCAGGATAAGCCAAGCCCTAGAGTGCATCATGAGCATGCTGAAGAGGAGCAATTGCTCAGTGAGACAGTGGATGAGTCTCACAGGGACCCTCTCATCACTGGCCCTGTTTGTCGAGCTAGGAAGACTCCACCTCCGCCCTCTTCAATTCCATCTTGCAGCTCATTGGGACAAGGGTTCGACTCTAGAAGCAGTCTCTATCCCTATCAACCAAGAGATGAAGACCACTCTCCTGTGGTGGAAGCACAACCTCCTTCTCAAGGAGGGTCTATCATTGGCCATTCAGACCCCCAGTCTTCATCTCTTCTCAGATGCATCGGACTCGGGCTGGGGTGCAACCTTGGACGGACGGGAATGCTCGGGAATGTGGAACGAGGAACAAGGATTACTCCACATCAACTGCAAGGAACTGCTAGCAGTTCATCTAGCCCTGTTGAACTTCAAGTCCCTCCTGCTAGGCAAAGTGGTGGAGGTGAACTCAGACAACACCACAGCCTTGGCTTACATCTCCAAGCAAGGAGGGACCCATTCGAGGAGCCTTTACGAGATCGCAAGGGACCTCCTCATTTGGTCAAGAGGTCTAAACCTCACTCTGGTCACGAGGTTCATCCAGGGCGATATGAACGTTTCAGCAGATTGCCTAAGCAGAAGGAATCAGGTCATTCCCACGGAATGGACCCTCCACAAGAGTGTGTGCAACAGACTTTGGACCTTGTGGGGTCAACCTACCATAGATCTGTTTGCCACCTCCATAACCAAGAGACTTCCGCTGTATTGTTCCCCTGTTCCAGACCCTGCAGCAGTTCATGTGGATGCTTTTCTACTGAACTGGTCCCATCTCGACCTGTACGCATTCCCTCCGTTCAAGATAATAAACAAAGTTCTGCAGAAATTCGTCTCGCACGAAGGGACACAGCTGACGCTGGTTGCTCCCCTTTGGCCTGCAAGAGAATGGTTCACAGAGGTACTTCAATGGCTAGTCGACTTCCCCAGGACTCTACCTCTAAGAGTGGACCTTCTACGTCAACCTCACGTAGACAGGTTGCACCCAAACCTCCACGCTCTTCGGCTGACTGCCTTCAGACTGTCGAAAGATTCGCTAGAGCTAGAGGCTTTTCGAAGGAGGCAGCCAGTGCGATTGCCAGAGCTAGAAGAGTTTCCACTCGTAGAGTCTACCAGTCTAAGTGGGAGGTCTTCCGAAGCTGGTGTAGAGCCAATTCAATATCCTCTACCAATACCTCTGTGATCCAAATAGCTGACTTCCTTCTACATCTTAGGAATGAGAGATCCCTTTCAGCACCTACGATTAAAGGATATAGGAGCATGTTGGCTTCAGTTCTCCGCCACAGAGGTTTGGACCTGTCTTCCAACAAGGACCTTCAAGACATTCTCAAGTCTTTTGAGACGTCTAAAGAACGTCATCTTTCCACTCCAGGCTGGAATCTAGACGTAGTCTTAAGGTTCCTTATGACATCTAGGTTCGAACCTCTCCAGTCAGCTTCCTTCAAGGACCTTACCCTCAAGACTCTTTTTCTCGTTTGCCTTGCAACAGCTAAGAGAGTCAGTGAGGTTCATGCCTTCAGCAAGAACATTGGTTTCACAACCGAATCTGCAACATGTTCTTTTCAGCTTGGATTCCTAGCAAAGAACGAGCTTCCTTCACGTCCTTGGCCTAGATCGTTCGAAATACCTAGCCTCTCCAACATGGTAGGTAACGAACTAGAGAGAGTTCTTTGCCCTGTCAGAGCTCTCAAATATTATCTTAAGAGGTCTAAACCTATTCGAGGACAGTCAGAAGCCTTATGGTGTGCCATCAAGAAACCCTCGAGACCCATGTCCAAGAATGGGCTTTCGTATTATATAAGGCTTCTGATCAGAGAAGCACATTCTCACTTAAAGGAGGAAGACCTTGCATTGCTGAAGGTAAGGACCCACGAAGTAAGAGCTGTAGCTACTTCGATGGCCTTTAATAAAAACCGTTCTCTGCAGAGCATAATGGATGCAACCTATTGGAGGAGCAAGTCAGTGTTTGCATCATTTTATCTGAAAGATGTCCAGTCTCTTTACGAGAACTGCTACACCCTGGGACCATTCGTAGCAGCGAGTGTAGTAGTAGGTGAGGGCTCAGCCACTACATTCCCTTAATCCCATAACCTTTTTTAACCTTTCTCTTGAATACTTTTATTGTTGTTTTTATGGTTGTTACGGTAGGCTAAGAAGCCTTCCGCATCCTTGGATTTGGCGGGTGGTCTATTCATTCTTGAGAAGCGCCTGGGTTAAAGGTTTGGTAGAGGTCCTTTAGTAGGGGTTGCAACCCCGTGTACTTTGGCACCTTTGGGTTGATTCAGCCTCCAAGAGGAACGCTGCGCTCAGTAAGGAAGACGAACTTTAAATAAAGAGGCAGAGTAACGGTTCTATTCGACTTCCTTACCAGGTACTTATTATTTCATTGTTATTTGAGATAACTGTTATATGAAATATGGGATACTTAGCTATCCTTTAATCTTGTACACTGGTTTTCACCCACCTCCCTGGGTGTGAATCAGCTACATGATTATCGGGTAAGTTTAATATTGAAAAATGTTATTTTTATTAATAAAATAAATTTTTGAATATACTTACCCGATAATCATGATTTAATCGACCCTCCCTTCCTCCCCAGAGAGAACCAGTGGACCGAGGAATAATTGAGGAGGTGTCAACAAGAAGTACTTGAGTACCTGGCCACAGGTGGCGCTGGTAAGTACACCCCCTTCTAGTATTGTGATAGCTGGCGTATCCCTCCATAGAATTCTGTCGGGCAACGGAGTTGACAGCTACATGATTATCGGGTAAGTATATTCAAAAATTTATTTTATTAATAAAAATAACATTTTTATAGTGTTGGAAAGTGTTTCTAGATGATCTGGCTACCCATGCCTATCTTTTTTTTAGCCAGATATGGCGTATATATAGGTATGTGTTCGATTTTCCGGTGATTGCCATTTTTTCGTTTTTTCCCATTTCTTTCAAAATTACTACGTACTAAGGAACTATCACAGAGTAATGATTCCTCTAGATGGTTATTTGTCGGAAAATTTTGTTTACTTCTTTTTTGATTGAATATCATCAAATTTTTTTAGCTAAAATATTATATTGTTTCACATTTTTGTTTTTTTTTTCGATTTTATATCCCTTCAAAAAAATTTTTTTGGGTCAGAATTTTAATTTTATAGTCGTAAAATAATCGACAATTATCCAGCAACCCACCATACAATTTTTATGCATATCCAATAATAATTAGATTAGTAAATAACACCTTGAAATTGACATACCCTTCCTACATTTCAAGTGGCAGATTAGGGAGTCTGAGTCAGTGTGGTTGGCGGCCATTTTGTGGACATATCCGAAGCGTAAGTTGCCCTATCTATATATATTCTTGTTCCCTATAGAATTTGTGATATTTTGGTATATTTTTACCTGCTTAAATATCATATTATATATTAAATATATGTATTTTTTTACGAAATTTCTAAGTACTCAAAAAATTACCTTTAGATATGGCCCCTGATATAAATGTAATTTACAAAATAATGAAGATTTTTTTACATATTTCTATTTTAGGATAACATATGTTTATTCCCTAAAAAAATTAGCCACTTCCTATTTCATTTGGGTACCCAAAAAAATTCATGAAATTTGGACAAATTTTTTTGGCCAAAAAAAGTTACCCTTTTTTTCTCATTTCAGATCTTCACCTCCATGGGTCTGACTTCATCCAAAATACATCAAGATGTGTCCTAAACATTCAAGAATCAATTCCTAAAAGGATTTGTGTATATATGTATAAACTTTTTTTTTATGAATTTTTATGTCAGGTCTTTTTTTTTCTACTTAATTTTTTAAAATATTAATAATAAATAGTTTTTCTGCAGATGAGTAGTATTTATCTTTACAGTTGTTTTAAGCATTCATTGAAGTTTTTTTTGGCAAAAGAAAAAAGAGGTTACTGCAAAAACTGATTTTTCAAGAATTTTTTTTGGCGTCGGGGTCGTTCGCGTCCGAGTATACCCTTAAAGGGGTGTCCGAGGAGCGTACCTATCCAGGGTTAATAGGTTTGCTGAAGGTAATCATCTACTCCCTAGTTTGCAATTTGGTTTTCGTAAAGGCCTTGGAGCATGTGATGCCCTTCTTACAATCTCCAATGCTGTACAGAAATCCCTTGATTGAGGTCAAGATGTTCATATGATTGGCCTTGATTTTAGTGCTGCCTTTGACCGTGTTAATCATGAGGCCCTTGTTTTCAAACTGAAACAGTTGGGAGTGGGTGGGTTGTTTCTTAGCATTATTATTGATTTTTTAAGTAATAGATCTCAAAGAGTTGTTGTTGATGGGCACCATAGTGAGTATAGGAATGTGATATCCGGTGTTCCACAGGGTAGTGTTCTTGGCCCATTACTTTTCATACTATAGACACATAACATGTGGTTTGGCCAAGAAAACAAGCTTATTGCATATGCAGATGATGCTACTCTCTTTGCATCAATTCCATCCCCTGAATGTAGATCGTGGGTTGGTGAATAGAGATTTAGCTAAAATTAGTGCATGGTGCAAATTATGGGGTGTGAAGTTGAATCCTAACAAAACTCAAAGTATGATTGTAAGTAGGTCAAAGACAGTGGCTCCTCAACATCCGGATCTCTGTATTGATAATGTTTCTTTAAATTTGTATGAATTTAAAAATTTTAGGTGTGATTCTCGACAGCAAATTTACTTTTGAGAAACACATTAGATCTGTGTCTTCTTCAATTGCACAAAAAATTGGCTTATTGAGAAAGTCTTACAAGATTTTTGGTGATCAATCTATTCTGAAGAAGTGTTTTAATTCTTTCATTCTACCTTGTTTTGAGTATTGTTCTCCTGTCTGGTGTTCAACTGCTGATTCTCATCTTAATTTGTTAGACAGAAACTTAAGGTCTATTAAATTTCTTACTCCTGATCTAGAGGTTAATCTTTGGCACCGTCGTTCAATCAGTTCATTTTGCATGTTGCATAAGATTTTTCATAACTCTGACCATCCTTTACATTCAGATCTCCCCGGACAATTCTATCCTGTTCGTAATACTAGGCAGACAGTTAATTCTAATAGCCAGGCCTTCTCCATCATGAGGCTCAATACTACACAGTATTATAGAAGTTTTATTCCAGCTGTTACCAAGTTGTGGAATGATCTTCCTAATCGGATAGTTGAATCAGTAGAGCTTCAAAAGTTCAAAGTTGGAGCAAATGTTTTTATGTTGACCAGGCTGACATGAGTCTTTTTATAATTTATATATGACATATCTGTTTTTGACGTTGTTAATAGTTTATATATGACATAAATATTTTGACGTTGTTACTGCTTTTAGAATGATATTTTGTTAATCTGTTCTCATCATTTATTTATTTCCTTATTTCCTTTCCTCACTGGGCTATTTTTCCCTATTGGGAAAATATCTTCATTATTTGTAGAAATAATTGGCTGAAACTTCTGGAGAGCATTTACGACATGTTTCTGTATACATCGAAACTATAAAACAATTTTCGTTTTTTTTCTAAGTTGTGTTAAACACCATAGCGGACGGTCCCCTTAATAGACTGTAAGTTCCTGTCCAACAAATCAAGATGAGAATTAGCAGCTAAAGACGAGACAGGAGAACAATACTTAAGGAGGTAGAATGAAAGAATTAAAACACTTCTTCAAAATAGATGATCACCAAATATCTTGAAAGACTTTCTCAATAAGCCAATTTTTTGTGCAATTGAAAAAGACACCCAGTGTGTTTCTCAAAAGTAAATTTGCTGTTGAGAATCACACCTAATTTTTCAAAAGAGCCATACAAAGTTAAAGAAACATCATTAATGCTGAGATCCAGATGTTGAGGAGCCACTGTACTTGACCTACTTACAATCATACTTGAGTTTTGTTTGGATTCAATTCTATACCACATAATTTGCACCATGTACTCATTTTAGCTACATTACTTTTACTTTGATGGCTGCTTTTCTGGTCCCATACAGCAGGGGAACCCCGCTCTCTACAAGACCTCCACTGTCGTTCTACCTTGTTCGTTCAGAGTATTTAAACACTAATTCTTTTCAACGTTTTGAGATTTGAGTATCTTTTATAAATAAAGAGTCCGACACCCCACCAGACTTACCTTCTCTCGGTATGTGAAAGAAGGCATGTGTGGGGGGCGTCATTTCAGTGATCTTTGCCTTGTCCAAGTTATTCAACCATGTTTCAGATAATGCTAGCATATCTAAATATTTCTCGTTTATCTATTCTCGAATTTGAACAGTCTTATCACCTACAGATTGTATATTTACATAGCCACAGTTTATGACATCCCTAATAACCATGATCAGTATTTTCCGCTAGTCTTTTCAATTGCACTCTCTAGAATTTACTGTGTGGTCACTTGGTCTGTTTATACACTTTGATGCAAATTACACTCCAGGGTGGTGTGTCTCCCTGAACATTTCCCGCAGACTTTATCTTCATTCTTAGACTTGCAATCTTTTTCAAAATGTCCATACCTCTGACAGTGGTAGCAGGTGACCACGTGGTACCTATCACGTATGTTATAGATACTCCATCGTAACAATACTTTGTCCCCATTATCATGAATAGCCCTCCGAATTTCAGGATCACATTTCAGCACATGGTGGGTGGTACCCCCAGAGGCATTTTTCTTCAGGACTACACTTATCTTATCTTCTATATTTTGGTTTTGGTCCAGGCAGCGATTTCTTTGAATCAAAGCATTTACTACATCATCATCATCATTGTATAGATTGTATATCATTATTTTGGGTTTTAGTTTTCGGATTTTTCTCGTTTCAGTGTCAGCCACCAATGTCTGAATTTTGTTTGCCGCCTCTTCTCTGATAATATTGTTTGCAAAGTTTACAACAACATTTCCATTCGTAGTTGACCTCGTGTTAAGTATAGGAATGTCTTTAAGTGCTTGTTCAACCTCACGTTTTCTTTCAGTGATTTTAGTTGTTAGTTGATTTAATTATCAATAGATTTTTTTCCTTAGCTTTATCAGCAAATGTCGGTTTCTCCGGTTTTGGGTCTTTCAATGTTTGAAGTGTTGCTTTAATTGATTCCATATTCATGGCAAGAATGTCAACTTTCTCAATGAGGTCGATGGTCTGGGTGGTATTTGCTGCATCTGCGCTAAGGTCCGCAAGTTTGTTTTCCAAGTCATCTATTTTGGCATCTTGTTCGTTCAGGGACAGATCTCTCACGATTACATCTTCCTTTAATTTTGATATTACCAATTTTTTTTGTCTAGCTTCACGTACGCAGTGTGAGCATAACCAGTCTAGGTTTTTCCGTTCATTCTCACTGATGGCTGTCACTATATGCACACATCTCTTATGGTAGAGTCTATTACATTCACATACTATCCATTTTCTCTGTTCTCCATCCGTTTCATTACATATGAAGCAGACACAGTTAGGAGTAGACAGTGTACTGTTTCTTATCACTAAGTTATCCCTTAGATCTCTATTAAGGAATTTAACAACCACAAATCTACATTAAGGAGATGGAATTGATGCAAAGAGAGTAGCACCATCTGCATATGTGATAAGCTTATTTTCTAGGCCAAACCATATATGTGTATATATTAAGAAAAGTATTGGGCCAAGAAGACTACCCTGAGCAACACCAGATATCTCATTTCTATACTCACTATAGTGTCCATCAACAACAACTCTTTGCGATCTATTAGTTGAAAATTCAATAATAATGCTAAGAAACGACCCACCCACTCCCAACTGTTTGAGTCTGACAACGAGGGCCTCATGATTAACATGGTCAAAGGCATCACTAAAATCAAGGCCAATCATACAAACTTCCTGACCACAATCAAGGGATTTTTGTACAGCATTTGAGAGTATAAGAAGGGCATCATATGCTCCAAGACCTTTATGAAAACCAAATTGCAAACTAGGGAACAGACGATTACCTTCAGCAAACCTATGAAGATGTTCAAAAACTTTAGATAATATGGGAGTTATGGAAATTGGGCGGTAATCAGTTGGACTTGATCTACCACAAACATATTTACATAATGGGTTAACATTACCAATTCTCCAACAAGTAGTAAAAGCTCCTCTTCTTGCTAACTTGCGCAAAATATCAGATAACTTCAGAGCTAAGAAATCTGCAGTTTATAAAGAATAAAGGAAAAATTGCAACCGATTCGTCGTCAGTGATGAATTATTTTCCGTCTGTAACCTCCTCAGACAATCTCCAGTGCCTGCGTCCCGTTGTGGGAAAATTTACTCCCGCTGCCAGAGGTACAAGCCCCCAGAAAAGCAACACATACCAAAAGATTTGAACACCACAACTCGTGTCTTTTGTGCCCCCTGACACTAACAAGCCACCGCTTACACGCCTTACATGGACTCTTTCCTCGTTATCCATCGCACACTGAAGGCTTTCTTATTCACCATTCATGGTGCAGAAGACTGAGTCTTCATTAATCGCCCAAAATCTGCGTATCTCCTGCAAGATGACCCACCTACAGTTTGCCTCTCTAGGGCAGGTCGCCCTATTTCACATGTATATCTTTTTTAGGGGGGAGCCTGGTAACGCAGGTGTTTCATATACGTTCACATACTGTATTGCTATTGCTTTTTTTCTCTCAACCAATTGTATTTAAGCTCCTTATCTTGTTGGGTAAAGTCACTTACATTCACCTCGCCTTTCTGTTCGTACGTAACAGCTACCTCGCAACACTACCAACCCATTATTCTTATACTTGGTTTGTGATTCTTACTGACGCCCCTCCAGTGGGTACGGTTTCTCTTTACATGGGAGGATATAATTCATGTATGACCCAGAGCCTATCCCTTTCTCCTATGATAAACACTTGGGGGGCAATAGTGACCTCTCTTTGCTTCTCCACAGATCAAGCCTAGAACACTTCCAGGGAAGTTACAAAACCTTCCAGTTTTGGTTCCAATTACAGTAACTTTCAACCTTGTAATCGGTGAGTCGCCCAAATTATAGGACTCGGTTTGTATGGATAGGAAAAATGTAAATTACTTAAGAAAAAACTCATTTTCAGTTGAATATTGTCTTTTCATTTCAGAAAACTCCAACAAATATTTTCATTTTTTCCTTTTCCAATGATAAATGTTCTCTTACTATTTCAGATTTTTCATCGCAAAGGAAATAATCATCCATCTATTGTGACGAAGATTATGTAAACTACTGAAGATATCTACAAGAGATACAGGACTGGGAAAAGGAAGAAGGGTTTGTGTTAGTTCATGCTGTAAGACTTTCATGTAGAGAATAGGAAGTTTGTTGTTAACTTTATATTTGTCTGCTGTTTATGATAATATTAAAGAGGATGTCATCCAGTGATAGGGAGAGGATGAGGCACTCTGAATCAATAGAATTTCCAATAAAAAGCGAAATGGAAGATTCCTTTTCACACTCTGCAGTCAAGATAGAAAATGATGATTTGGTCAACAGTTGTGGACTCTTTGATGATGACTCTCTTTTCATGGACCCAGACATGGAATTCAAAGCAGAGCCAGAATTTGAAGCAGAGCCAGAAATAGAATTCAAAGCCAAGCCAGAAATGGAATTCAAAGCAGAGCCAGAAATAGAATTCAAAGCCAAGCCAGAAATGGAATTCAAAGCAGAGCCAGAATTCGAAGCAGAGCCAGAAATAGAATTCAAAGCAGAGCCAGAAATAGAATTCAAAGCAGAGCCAGAAATAGAATTCAAAGCAGAACCAGAAATATTTGAGTCAAATGAAGGCGACATGAAATACTGTTTCGACTCTGATGCATCAGTGAGTGAGGAGGATTTACAAATCAGCAAAAGAGAAGTCAATAAAGAGGAGGAGAAGAGTGTAAAGACAAGTGTAAAAGAGGAAAGTGACATACATTTGGGATCCAGTAGGAAAGAGGACAAAGGAGAGGGAAGAGGAAGAGGAAGGGGGAAAGAATGTTCACAGAAAGAGGAGCAGATGGAAAACAGAGGCTGTGAAAAACCTCTTGGTCAGGGAAGTGATTCCAAAACTCAAATTGATGTTGGTATGAGAGAGAAGTCGTTTGTGGGTGGAAATTCTGAAAAGCTAGTTAGTGGAGTAGTTAACCCCAACACTCGAATGCTAATTCACACTGAAGACCTGTTCAGATGCAGAGAAAGTGACAAAACATTTTCTAATGAAATTGATCTTAAAGTACATTATGAAACTCACAATAGGATAAAGTCATTTAAGTGCAGTGTCTGTGATAAAGCATTTCGTACAAAAAGTTGTCGTGCAAGACATCTTAGAATTCACACCGGGGAGAAACCATTCAAGTGCAGTGTCTGTGATAAAGCATTTTGTACGAAAAGTCATCTCGGAACACATTTTAAAATTCACACCGGGGAGAAACCATTCAAGTGCAGTGTCTGTGATAAAGCATTTCATACGAAAAGTCATCTTACAACACATTTAGGAATTCACACCGAGGAGAAACCATTCAAATGTGATGTCTGTTACAAAGCATTTAAGGATAAATATTATCTTGCAAGACATTCTAGAATTCACACCGGGGAGAAGCCATTCAAGTGTAATGTCTGTGACAAAGCATTTCATACAAAAAATCACCTTGCAAGACATTTTAGAACTCACACTGGGGAGAAACCATTCAAGTGTAATGTCTGTGACAAAGCATTTCATAGGAAAAGTCACCTTGCAAGACATTTTAGAACTCACACTGGGGAGAAACCATTCAGAACTCACACTGGGGAGAAACCATTCAAGTGTAATGTCTGTGACAAAGCATTTCATAGGAAAAGTCACCTTGCAAGACATTTTAGAAATCACACTGGGGAGAAACCATTCAGAACTCACACTGGGGAGAAACCATTCAAGTGTAATGTCTGTGACAAAGCATTTCTTGAGAAAAGTGGCCTTGAAAGACATTTTAGAACTCACACTGGGGAGAAACCATTCAAGTGTAATGTCTGTGACAAAGCATTTTCTCAGAAAAGTCATCTCTCAAAGCATCATAAAATTCATAATGGGTTTTGATGGAGAAAGGATGATGATAGGAACACAAGACCAAGGACTCCTAACAAACAGCTTCAAGAAAATGGTGGGCATATCAGGAAACGACCAGTGTAGGTTTTGTCATGCTGCAGTTGAGAGTGTTGGTTATCTGGTTTCAGCCTGCCAGACTCTAATTCGCAGATGGTCACTACACAGCTCATCACAGTAAGATCTGTAAATATATACATTGGAAAATATGTAAAGAATACAAAATTGAAGTAAAAGTTAAGATATGGGAGCATGAACCAGATCCAGTTACCACCAACAGATACATTACCATCTTTTATGATGAGATAATCCCGACAGGAAGATATATAGAAGGAGGTGCTATAAGACCTGATATTGTGATCTGAAATAAAGAAGAAAAACAGCAAAGATTATAGATGTGACAGTACCCTGTGATTTCGGCCTCAACAGAGCTGAGAGGCAGAGAATAACAAAATATCAAGAACTGAAGAACGATCTGAAAAATGCTTGTGAACTGAAAGAAATAGAAGTAATACCTGTGGTGGTGGGGGCAACAGGACTTGTGAAGAAAAGCCTGAGACAATACCTTCAGGGGATACCAAGTTGCCCAAGCATAAATGAGGAGCAGATTGCTGCCATCAAGGGAACAGTGACCATCTTGTAAAGAGCCCTCGGATACAAGGCTAGTGGAGTAAAGAGGTGCAACCGTAGACCCAGTGTTGGGGTCCATTGCATCACTAACATAAAGTAGAGCCAATTAAGGTATGAAGACAAAGAGTGAAGCCATCCAAGTGCAGTTTGGTAATCAGCTGACTCGCCAAACCCTTCTACGAGCAAACATGCCAACTAGTGGTCTCGTAGCAGACAACTCTATGGCATATAAGCTATTTTTGGGCTCAAGCCATGACGTCCTGATGGAAGGTTCCTATAGTAGCTTCCTAAGGGTATATATGACTACAGTGATATTCCCAGAGAATCAAACCAAAGGTTTCACAGAATTCTAACATCTGGCGCGAGTACCCTTAGAATTTACTCTCAAGGATATCGTACATAATCAGGGGACGTATTCTTGACACGCCACATGGCAATCTGCACCCTGAATAGCCTTTACGCTTCGAGGAGGATACGTGGCAGAATTAGAAGGGTAGCCGCATTAGAGGTTACCCTGGTTCCCCTACTACTATCGTATCACAACCGCGCCAATTCCCTCTGGCAGTCATTCCTTATTTTGTAGCACCTCGCTACGGTGGTGTTCCCTGTTGATCTGACATTTTCGATCGATTTCTAAGGATCTTTATGCTTTCTACAGCTTAAGTTGAGTATTCATTCTTTACAATATGTATTTTAGTTCCAGCCTCACAATGAAATTAGTGTAATTATTGTGTTTGGATCTACGCCGATTACCGGTGTCGCCATAGGCGCCGTCGTTCATTGGGCATGTGTTATTTAGTTAGCAGAATGACATTCCCGGTTTAAATAGCATTAATTGTTATTATGAAAGCTATTTAGGCATTTTATATTGTAAAGATATTTATATGCATAATTTTCCCTTTTTCTGTGTTGATCGTATATGTCAGAGTTTCGGTGATTTTAGGTAACCGAGATCTCACCTTGCCTAGGTAACCCAGCCTAGACAACATATACTTTCGACATTTCCATGGTTACCCTTGTGTATCAGTTATCATTCATTGGAGATTGATATTTCCTGGAATTATATTAGCCGTTGCTAGTCTCAAATAGAGATTTATGGGTAATCTCTCTTCCCTCTGAGAATATTCTTAGGCTACAACTCTATGCGTCGGCCTTGAATTTCAAATTCAGGCGTGACTAGCCTAGAGTTTTTTGTCTCATCCCTTAACAGCAGACGGCAAGTTTTAGGATTCGATCAGAACCTCAGAGTATCTAGTCTTTTGTCGGCAGTCAGTCGGCGGGGTGAATTGCATTCCCCTGCCGGCTGAGCTGCCGGCATAGGAGGCTAGCCCTCCCTAGATTACACCTAAAGTGGTTGCATGATGCCGCTACCTTCTCCCTGTGGTCTAGTAGAGTAGTCCTATGCTCTCAGACCCTAGGCTGTAGAGTAGTATACTCATGTGGCCTAGGATGGCGCCGGCATTGGAACTTTGTTTCTCCCTTGTTGAGAGGAAACGGCATGGACTGCTGTCCCCTTAAGTGTATTAGCACCTCCTAAGCTGGAAAATGGAAGATTCTCCTGCCGCTTGGTGTTGTGCTGGTACTAATACATTGTTTCTTCAAGGATTGTAGGTCCGGTAACATTGCCGGCCCCTTCCATACCTCGTATAGGACCCTATTCCCCCCCCCCCCCCCTTTTTTGTTTTTTTATGATGGCCGAGCCATTGTCTTTCCTGAGCCTGCAACCTTACCATTGCCGGTGGGTTGCCGGAGCCGGCCAGACCCCCTCTCCTCAGCTGACAGCTATCGGCGACTGACGGCTTCCGGCAGCCATGACGGCTGTGGGTGGGAGGTCCTTTCTGTCACCAAGGTTCTCCAGTTCTCCCTTGAACTGCTGGCCACAACTTCTGTTGTCGGCGTGTTGCTCTGGCCGGCAGTAGACCGGCACAGATAGGTACTGACTCAGTCGGTAGCATTCCGGCTGTACTAGTGCTGCCGGAGGCTGGCCTGCAGTGGTAAGCCGGCAATAGTACTGTGGCTAGATGGAAGCCTGAATGCTACATTCTCCCCTTCCATTTGAACGTTCTTTTCGGAGAAAGGCAGTAAAATTAGACTTTTACATCATTTATTACTGTATACATACACAGTAATAGATAGCCTTCACTCCATGCTTTCTCTCTCTCTCTCTTAGCTAGCATGTTAGATGTTCCGGCAAGAGCTAGCTAATCCGGCAACATGCCGGCTGAACTACAGTATATGTCTATACAGGTAGTCAGTATATTTGCAGTAGAGTATATACGGCAGATGGAAAATTAATATATATATTATACTAGTAGTTATATCTTGGGTATCCCTGCCCATGTATTTGCTGAACCCAATCCTATATTGATAGAATAATATTTCGTCAATATTCTGATTTGTAATCAGTTTCCATTTACTCTACAATATTAAATTTCGTAAAGGGCTGGTGATGTTACACCTCTAACCCTTAAAGGGGAGAGCCCTTATCCCTGAGTTTCCCTGATCAGGAAACTCTCTGATTTGATATTGTAAGGGAGGCCACAGCAAATAGATTGGGTGGGATACACAAATATATGTCTTATCTTTTCTAATCCAGTTGGCTGCCAGATGGAGCAGCACACTGGCTGAACGACATTAGATATAACTATACAGTAGCCATTAAATTGCAGTATGGTACATACTGCAAATAGAAAACTATACAATGATTATACAGTAGTTATTTTTACATATCTTGGGTACCCTTGTGCGAGCTTCTGCTGGTACCGCTCCTATATCGAAAGAATGGTATTCCTTCGATACTCTGATTGTGAAATCAGTCCTCCTTACCTCACAGTGTTAAGTATAAAGGGGGACAGTGCCTTGTACACTTCTCTACACCTAGGTGTTCGACCCCCTTTTTACCTGGAATTCCCCAGTTGGAGGAATCTCTTTATATTAATACTGAGGGGAGGTAACAGTATTGGCTTGCAGGGGATACACGGCTATGTGTCTCCCACTATGCGTTTATAGCTTCCTGTCCTAAGCTATTTTGTCAAAAGATGATTTTTGCAAATTGTTTATCAGTGTGATAATCAACTGAATACTCATTTCTGTTCTCCTTTCCTTACAGGAGGAACACCAGATGATGCATCGCAGTCTTCTGCAGGTATAAGAGTGAGTATTTTCACGGACATAATACATGCAGGTTTCATGCCCCCAGCAATATTATTTCCAAATCCCCAACCCCTTCTGAGACCCTCCGACCTATAAGGAGGCCGGACCTTATTGTCCGAAGGTCTCGAAAATCCCAAGTTAATAGTATCTAGGGATACAGCTCTTAACACTTCGCATTTGGGTGTGAGGTTTCTAAAATCTCTCCAAAACCATACCTACCAATATTACAGCTGCCTAAAGGTACGACATCCTGTCCCTTATCCCTCCTTTCTCCACTCCAGTTCGAGGGGAGGAGGTGGGGATGGGGGTACCCCCCCTTGCTGCCAGCGCATACACGATGGCAGTTTACGGTTGGTTTGGTTTCAGGTGTTGTCTGAAACAAAAATGCAGTTCTGTTACGAACTCGCAAAAACACTGAAACTCTAAGGGAATTGGACCGAAGATTTCACTTATTCATTGTGCTAACTGGCAAATTAGCCTTTTACTGGCAAATTAGCCTTTTACTGGCTCGTAGTGATAACGACGGCAGTCATTGATTCACTGTCACATCTGACTCCGCCGCCGAGAGCCGGCAGTGTGTGCCGTTGGTCACCACCCAGTCAATGGCTAGGTTGGTATGCCTTCAGTCGGCAGCCCTCTGACAACCGGCGAACTGCCGACAGCCCAAGGGGTCGCCGACGATTCAGTGGGCTGCTGGCTATGCGTATAGTTTTCACCAATACCCAGTCACATTGAATGCTGGCTAGGATGGTGTGCCTCATGTCGGCGACCCGCTGACGACCGACGAGTCACTGACATGCCGGAGAACTGCTAGCCATATCGGTACTGAAGTACTGTGCCAGTTGACTTACCCCCAAGTACTAGCCTTGACGGTAATATGCCAGTTGTATAGGTGTATACAATACCCTGTACATCTGTAGAATAGGACCATATCACAGACAGAAATCTTTGGTACATAACCACACAATAGAATAGGTTTCCAGTACGCTGTGCTTCTAAGCATAATCTCTTGCTGAGACCTACTTGATTTGGGGACTCACTTCCCCCCCTTTCTTACGCTGACTCTTCATCAGTCTCTTTGATTCTCACTATTAATTCTCTGGATGTAGGCGCTGTTTACGCTACTCTATCCTTATGGGCTAGAATCTTCCATTGGGCCCTACTTAAAGGGGATGCCCTAGAATCAATAATTAGGAAGGCCACAGCAGTTGGCTGGAGGGATTCACACGTATGTGTCTCTCCTATTCTTTTCCAGCGTACCTGTCCTAAGCTTTATACAATAGAAAGGAATCTTCTATTACAGTGAAACACTGAGAAGCTGATATAGGCAAACGGTCAGGTATGACCTAAAAGGAGGATGGAAAAGTTTCTTAGTTCTCCTTGGGATTTTAAACAGCATCCCACAGTTACAATGACCGTTGTTCTACGAATGGTCAGATATGTACACTTCTGATCATGTGAAGCAAACAGATGCTTCTGGTAGGAGGGAGGTTTCTTCCGGATCGCTGGACCTTCGATCCTTGGGTCCAAGGCCTAACCAAGATGAGACTAGAATGGAAATGGACATACCTCCACCATCCTTTCCTCAACTCTTCCTACATTCAAATCCCCTGGAAGAGTATACCTTAGAGCTCTAGAGCATAGTAGCGGTAAGAAAAGTAGAGTCCACCGATTTCCAGGGAAGGCTGTTTGGTGTTCACGTGAAGGACTCAAGAAAACTCTGAGTCATTCTGGACATGGTGCCACTCAACAAGTTCCAATAAAACAGCAAGTTCAGAATGTTAATCCTTGTGAACATAAGGACCTTATTTAGTAAGGGGTGTTGGCAGTCTGGCCAGACCTGAAAGATGTCTATCGGCAACTTTCAGTCAGTCACCCCCTCCCCTTCTACTTAGGATCCAAGTTACAGAAGACAACATATATCCTAGACAAGATTCTCGTGGGACTAGATTCAGTCCTAGGATCTTCACGGAATTAGCAGACACAGTCAAGCGAAACCAAGCCTAGAAAGAGTTCAGGCAACAATGGTCCTGGACGACAGGCTGGGGTGGGCAGCACCCGAAACGGCTGTCTATGAGCATCCATGGAGATGATCAGGCCCCCGGAACATCGGGGATGCAAGATAACTTCAAGAAGTCTCGATTCTCTCCAGCTCAGGGGCTTCAATGTTTTAAAAAAATCATTGAAACCTGCGGTCACCCTAACTCTCCTTTCCCTTGGGGATGTAAAAGGAGATCGCAGAGTCAGTCAAGAAACTATGGTAATCAGTCAGGATTCCAAGACGCTAACAGGGAGGAGTTTTGAACTCTCTCCAGTTCACGATAATGACAGACCCAGTGCTACGAGCACAGCTGTAAGATGGGTTAAGAGGCTGGAGAAGATACGCATCAAACGCTCGAAGAGATCTAATTGGACCAATAATGGTTATTCCTTCTTCTCTTACCCTACAATGACCAAAGGCCATAGGCCCGTAGTCCATGTTAGCCCTGTAATGGGTGGAGAAACTCTCTCCATGCAGATCAGACCTCCACAGGCTGATCTGGGGCATCGAAGCGATAATGAGGCGTCGAAACTGTCGAGAATAAAGGGACGTCTCATTTCATTAGGGAATGTTAGCCATCCCTTCTTTAAGGGAATGTCACCTATCAGCAGCTCATGTATAAATGATCCGCAAGGTGACAGCGGATGCTCTTCTCGGGCTCAAGCCAATAGAGTTGGAATGGTCCACGGACGCCGACCCATTCCCTCCCAGATGGGAACAAGTCCCCGAGCTGCAGGTGGTTCTCTTCCTCACGAGCGACATCAAGATACTATCTCGATATATAGTCCCATACGAGGATCCTCTAGTGGAGATAAGACATCATGTCTCTAGAATAGAAGGGATGGACTTAGGAATTCCTGTTCAGCCCATCCAATCTCCTGCGGAAGGCCCTCTACATGTTGAGACCCTTCCAGGGAAGAGGGGCTCTGTTGGCTCCCAGGTAGCCCAAGAACACCCCGTTCCCTGTAATGAAGAAACTGAGGCTGAGGCTGGTCCTAGTTCTGCACCTAGGATTATCCAGGAGGTTCAGAAGTTTTCTGCCTTCGATTTATCACAGAGCACCTGATCCCTTCATCTTATGAATTCCTTGCCCTAACGGTTAGGAAAAAGACTTGGGATTTCAAAAGGCAAAATAGAATTCCTAGAAGAATACAAGTCTAGTCAACTAGAAGACAATACGAGTCTTCTTGGGAAAAGTAAGTTGCTCTGTAAAGCAAAAGGACCGAAAGGAATCTCATGATCTTCTGCCTGTCCTTCTCTGTCCACCCCTATATTCAAGGTCTGGCGGCCAACAGCACGATGGCCTTTGAGAAAGGAGGCAGTGCATCCTTGGATACTATGGGAAAATTGGTTCCTCGGCCCTGTCCCCATATGAACCCTTGAGTAAGCACCAAGAGTATGGCCGGCTTTGCGAGAGAGGTCGCTTGATTGGATCTTTGGATCCATGGACCAATATCTATGTGCAAGTCAGCCTCGACTAGACCTCTTCTATATAGGTAGTAGGTTGGCCTAGGCACCAGCCGCCCGTTGAGATACTACCGCTAGAGAGTTATGGGGTCCTTTGACTGGCCAGACAGTACTACATAGGACCCTTCTCTCTGGTTACGGTTCTTTCCCTTTGCCTACACAGACACCGAATAGTCTGGCCTATCCTTTACAGATTCTCCTCTGTCCTCATACACCTGACAACACTGTGATTACTAGACAATTCTTCTTCACCCAAGGGGTCAACTACTGCACTGTAATTGTTCAGTGGCTACTTTCCTCTTGGTAAGGGTAGAAGAGACTCTTTAGCTATGGTAAGCAGCTCTTCTAGGAGAAGGACACTCCAAAATCAAACCATTGTTCTCTATTCTTGGGTAGTGCCTTAGCCTCTGTACCATGGTCTTACACTGCCTTGGGTTAGAGTTCTCTTGCTTGAGGGTACACTTGGGCACACTTTTCTATCCAGTTTCTCTTCCTCTTGTTCTGTTAAAGTTTTTATAGTTTAAATGGGAAATATTTATTTTAATATTGTTACTATTCCTAAAATGTTCTATTTTTCCTTATTTCCTTATTTCCTTTCCTCACTGGGCTATTTTCCCTGTTGGGGCCCCTGGGCTTATAGCATCCTGCTTTTCCAACTAGGGTTGTAGCTTAGCATTTAATAATAATAATAATAATAATATATGCCCTTTAAGTGGATCTGATGAATTAAATCTTTAATAAGATTCCGAAGACATGTGCAGGCTTAGGCCTGCAGCACCACCAAATCCCATCTCATGGTCTTTGGACAAGGTCCTACACTATGCCTCACCTGTGAACAATGAGGATTGTTCCCTCGAGGATCTAACCCAAAAGGTTATTTTTCTGTTCGCTAGAGTTAGTGAAATAGTGGCTCTATCTGGAGATGAGGGCCACATTAAGTGGGAGAACTGCATTTCTTTCCTGATCCAACCTTTCTCACTAAGGACGAGCTACTCACTAAGAGGTGGGGTTCCTGGAGAATCTGCCCGCTGAAGGAAGATGTCTTTCTAGGTCTGCTAGAGTGCCTAAGGTCTATCTTTGTAGAACTTCAGACTTCAGGAGAAACAGCTCTTTACAGGAGAAACCTCTGGATCAAACTATCCCTACAACTGAGGGTGAAGCTCACCTACCTTGTTCGCGGACCGGATCCTGACAGTGCTACTGCAGATAGTGATCCGAGAAAAATTGCTTCATCACTAAACTTTTCAGTGTGTGGACTTGAGCCTCTTCACTCATTTACTGGTCGGAGGTTGTCCAGAGTGTCTTACAGACACTATGCTAAGCAAGTCTATGGATTGAAGCATTATGTGGTGGCGGCAGGTGGTATTTTGGACCCTGTCGTCTAGCTCTGCAATGAACAGTAAATTGATTGGGACTATCAATTAAAAGGAGAAGGGGTCAGCATTTTTTGTGGGACCTCCCTCAGAATAAGTGTTGCCAAGATAACACCAAATCTGTTCAGAATCTCAGGTGTGAAATTATACGGATAACACTAGTGCCGTGTGTACATAGTACACAGTGTTGTTAGACTATATCATGTACAGAAATTATAAAGAGAAGTCTTATTAAAAGAGCTTTTCTTCAGTCTGAGAGTGGCACTCATCATTTCTTCCCCTTTCAAAAAAGGGAACATTAATTTCTGTATATGTTTTGTGTATAATTTCCTTATCATGCTACATTCATTTAGCATGAAGTCATTTATTAGAAATAAATGTCTATTAAAATGCAGTTGCGTCCTAATTCGCCTGACAATTGCATGATTAAGATGCCAGAGTTCCTTGAGTTACTCATGTAAGTATTTCTCATATCATTGTATGCTTACAAACAATGGATGAGGACACTGATATTGATTCGGCAATATATACAAACCTTGAGACCGTTTGTATTCTCAGTGTATACTTATGTTTGTTCATATAATATATGCTACCTTGAGGCCCCTTTTCTAATGTCTAAAATGACTCTTCCCTGCAGGGGGCAGGAAGCACTAGCATTGTGATGCTTAGTGATAATGACGGATAACGGTAACGTCATTTGTCTCAATTGGCCCTTTTGGCCGTAGAAATATTGTCCCAAGGTTAAGGCACTGATGAAAATCCACAGATTCATTAATTCTCTGGTATGCCTCCATCAGGATGTCAAGGCTTGAGCCCAAAAAACAGATTTTGAGCTAAGTGAAAAATCTATTTTTGGGTGAGATGGCCATGATGTCCTGATGGACCCACCCTTCTTTTCTATGAAAAGATCTTCACATTTTCCCTCCCGAACTACTGTATCTGTAGCACCATGCTCAATGCTACAAGGAATGACCGCCAGAGGGAATTGGCGCGGATGTGATACGATAGTAGTAGGGGAACCAGGGTAACCTCTAATGCGGCTGCCCTTCTAATTCTGCCCCGTATCCCCCTCGAAGCGTACAGGCTATTCGGGGTGCAGATTGCCATGTGGCGTGTCAAGAATACGTCCCCTGATTATGTACGATATCCTTGAGAGTAAATCTTAAGGGTACTCGTGCCAGAAGTTAGAATTCTGTGAAACCTTTGGTTTGATTCTCTGGGAATATCTCTGTAGTTATATATACCCTTGGGAAGCTACTAAAGAAACCTTCCATCAGGACGTCATGGCCATCTCACACAAAAATAGATTTTTTGCTTAGCTCAAAATCCGTTTTATGCAGTATTTGTTATTTTCTCATAATTTTTTATATTTTATAATGAAGCAATATTTTGATTTGGAATCTGTTACTGAATTCAACCTTGGAAAAAAACACCTCACTGTTAGTTGAATGCAGTGTTACCAAGTTAGCAGAAAAATAACTAGACCTATAATCACATACATTTGCAAAAATATTTCTCATAGGAGAATTTCTAGAGACTTATTTGTCCAATGATTAGGTTTGGGTGAAAATATAGGGTATTTGAGGCATTTTGAATATATTACTGAATTTTACTTACTAACTTTTAATGTAAACGACACTTGAAGCACCAGACACTAAACATGTAGTTGTGGTGGCAACTACGTCTGGTTTAGTGGGTTCTTATATGAATATGTAATAAAATTGGAATAACCGGCATGCAGCTAATCAATATTAACTTGAACATTTCAAATTATGAAAATTTACTGTGTCAGACAAAAATCTCACTAGAATCACTGACAAGGAATTGCTGCTAAGATAACTTGTAAAATCCTCAATTTCTCTTTTTTTCCCAAAACTGCTTTGCTAATTTAAGGGTGCGTCTCACCACTCGTAGCGTCTCATGACACAGGAAATACAGTAATCGCAAATTCTTAGTAGCATTTGGTTATGTGAAAAGTTTATGTAAAGTGTACAGCTTGACATTCTCTCTTACCAGAAATTAGCAGTCAAGATATCTTTCCCCTTCCACAGACCCTTTCATAAAATTCACGCTGTGATGTATTTCTTCAGTATGACTCTACTCACGATCATCTCTTCATATCTTTCAAACTAATCAATTATCTCTCCAGCCAACCCAACCATCTTTGACTGGATGACAGTCTTGGAACAGACTTTGCCAGAGCTAGCGGTGCAAAACTCACAGAGTTGACTTTTGTATCCTCTTCTTGCGCATTGATAATCTGTCAAAACTTTGGCTTCGGTTTTCTTACCTGATTTGTGTCCTTGCTGATAGAAAGGTTCCTTTTCAGTTTGAATTCTGAGGGAAAGTTCAGAATTCCTAAGTGCAAAATGTTACCTTACTTTGAAGTTCTTCTTAGATTGATCTTTTTGTCTGTTAGACTATAAACAAAAGGGAAGGTTTTTGTGTCTGTAAAGTTGTAAATTGACTTTAAATATTTCTTTATTTATTTCATCCTTATTTGTATGTAATTGAAACGTATTTTGTAATATTCTTATAATGTAACAAATAATTGTTAATTTGAGATATTGTATTTTTAACATGCATTTAACGATTGAATAAATTATTTCTATAATTTTCATATTTCATTTATACTTTCACACTTCAGTATTATTAAATGGACAGGTCTCAAGACAGAAAGTATATAGAATTTGAGATATTTACTTCTAAATCTTAAACATTGGCAGTTAACAAATGAATATTCAAAGAAGAAGATGAAGAGCATAAGCCATGGAGCTCTGAAGTCACAGGGGCAATTGGGTGAAAGATAGATTTGATTATGATTCCTTTGTAATAATGTAGGGGACATGGCTACACTGTTTACTCCACATTGGCAAACAATTTAGGTGATTAGTTATCACCCTGTTTACTCCAACAAATTAACGTAATTTTGGTTTTGTTTACATAAGTAACCTGATCCTTTTGAAGATGGATTTTGAAAACAGACAATTTTTCAATTTACATTTGAACTTGTTAGTCTCTGATGAGGTCAAGCAAAATTGTATAAACACAATTATATTGATATTAAAACCTATAATTTTCCTCTGTATGTTCATATTATTTAGCAAATACTTTACTGTACTCTGTACCTATGATCAACAAAATTGTATCTTTATATTTCAGTGGTATACTGTAATGATTTAAGCTGCAGTCTGTAACTGAATAAGCAGGAATTAAAATGTTCTTATATACACACAATCTTTGGCTCCCAAACTTTGGAGAAAGGTTGACTTAGCAGGGTGAACCGTATAAAGCTATTAATGTAAAAGTCAACTGATTCATGATTTTTGGGCTCAGGCCATGTCATCCAGATGGAAGGGTTCCTTTAGGTAGCCTTCTAAGGGATATTTGCTACAGTGATACTCCCAGAGAAATAAACCGAGGGTCTCCAGGATTCTAACTCCTGGCACGAGTATCCAATTAAGGATATCACATAATATTGGGACGTATTTTTAGATACGACACATAGCAATCTTCACCCAGAATAGATTTAACTCTTTGATGAAAGGGAGAAGAGTGGCGAAAAAAGGTGGTGCCAATCTAGGTAACCGGTGAACCTCCTTCCCCATTACTACTACGACGCCATTCCTTTTCTTGTAGCTCTCTAAGCAAGTTGTGCTCCCATTAACCCGGTGTTGTGTTACAAGTTTTTGGAATATTCATCATGCAATCTCCAGCATTTTCATCCTTTGGAAAGTTGAGTATTAATTCTTTCCTGTGTATGATTTTAGTCTCCCTTTTCACAGTTAAATTTCTATGATTTAAGTGGGTTTAGGTGAGCCTTGCCCAGACCGGAGGCAGCCATTTTACAACTGCAGTCGCCCGTTACTATTGCATTTTAGTTAGTCAGTAGGGCGACAATTCCCGGTATTAAGCTATATGTTAGCTATTTAGGCAAATTATACAAGTGGTGATCTCGCTTACATGAATTTTATTCCTCTTCCTATTTTGTGATTTTACTGATCGTATGCGCGGGAGCTCCAGCGGTACCAAACCTCGGCCGGGGATCCTACCAGAGCGATACTACTCTCACTCATTTATATGTTAGTAAAGTAATTCCCCATGTTTAGCCTCACCCTATCATTCCTTACTGATTCGGATGAGAATTTACATTCTCTAGAATCTATGGATAAGGCATGATATACATTCTCTCTCAGAGAAAAGAGGCTAAACCCTTTCTCCCTCCCTGAGCGCCGCCGCCACTACAGGCGGCAACCACTGTCTTCTTCATTGCCGTCAAGCTCCGGCTTTGATTTAGATAGTGACGATCTCAGTTTGCCCTTGTCTTGCCGCCGACGATGTCGCCAGCAAAGGAACCATGTTTCCTCTGCCGCCGCCGACGTCGTCAGCACAGGAAGCCATGCTTCCTCGATTCATTGTTGAAGGTAGGCGGCATATCTGCCGCCACCTCTCATTTCAGTGAACTAAAAGACCCTTACCCTCCCTCCTTCTGTCCTTTAGTGACGTCATAGCTGTCACAATACTCTTTCGTCGGTATTCTGACAGTCATCCTGGCTTGCTAGATTGACTGCGTTACTGGCTGGTACCTTGCCGGTGGCAGTTAGTTAAGCCGCCTCAGCCTCCTTCCCCCTTACTTCCTTCCTTCACCGGAAGTGAATATCATCGGGGGAAAGATTGAGCCGGCCCTGACGGCTGCCGGTGTGAAACCTAACATACTTTGAGAAGTCCTCAGCCCTCCCTTGGACTGCCATACACAATTGTTGCCGCTGCCAGCAGACCTTTTGTGGATGGGTGGAAGCCACAACTCTCATTCTAGCAAGGAGGCAGTAGGCGGCCTGATAGTCCTCCTACAATTCCAATTGTTATGTTAACCAAAACTATAGGAATCTCTCCTTCCTCAATGCTTTCTCTCTATCAGTTAGTGCCGCCAGGTACTAACCTAACCCCGGCAGTGCCGACGGCTAACTACAGTATATAACTATGCAGTAGTACACATATTGTGTTTCCTGTTGCAGTCTGTTGTTGGGACCTCGATTTTGTGTTGAGGCTGAGTACTCCCTCAACACCCAGATGGTTTATTTCGATCATCAGGACCTTAAAAAATCACCGATCAGTGTTAATATATACTACAGGTAGATAATGTTAGTATTGACACTCACTAACTCTAACTCTAGTCCCTAGAGTTTACTCCTACCTTGTATTCTCCCTATCAGGGAAACTAAACATTAATTACTGACGGAGGTCTCAGCAATGGACTGGGAGGGGAAACACAGATATGTGTCTTTTCTACTTCCTTTCAAGCTTACTATCCTGAACTACCATAAACGATAGTAATTACTATTGTTGATAAAAATTGTATGCTTTCATATCACTGATATAAAAAATGATAAACTCATTGAGCCCCATTTCCTTTACAGTGAACCCTCGCTACTTCGCGGTTCGACCATCGCGGATTCATCACTTCGCAGGTTTTTTTCATAACCCATATATATATACATATCGCGGATTTTCCGGAAATTTCGAAAATACCGCGATATCTGAAGACCCCAAATACGATATTTCGTTACCTGTAATTCCATTAATACTGTAATTAGTAATATCTGCTCTTACTGATTGTTCATTGCATTACAAATGACATATAATTCAGCACAGAAAAAAATAAAACACGAAAAGAGAATGTGATCATACGATAATACAGTACTGTATACAGTACGTAGTAAAATTAAATCGAACATGAAACGCAAATCAGATGCAGTCATACCATATTAGAATGGTGTAAGGCTGCTGATGGCTACTACTGTACTACAAATGTAATGGATGTGCTTCTTTTCCATGAATCTTTTGTATGTATACGTACGTAGTACTGCATCCAATAATATTCTTTGTTGCAAAAATCACATCTCGAATAAGCGTACGAGAGAGAGAGAGAGAGAGACACATCCTACAACAAAAGCGTAAAATAGTGTACGTAAAGCTGTATTATTATTATTGTTATTATTATTATTGTTGTTGTTGTTATTAAAATTATTATTGTTATTACTATCATTATTATTATTATTATTATTATTATTATTTATCATTATTATTATTATTACTGTACAGTATACGCAGGGTATCTTGTACTTTGAATTGGTAACCTACGTAGCATATAAGACGGGTTGTGATTGGTTCAAGCGCTGATAGATGACGAATCAGAACTCAAGTTTTGTTATCTAGCCTATGATTGGTGTTTTGCCACTTTCTCTCCCGCCGTATCGCTGTGTAGACGTTGTTAAGTTTGTGAACTTTAATCTGTGCTGTGCGTGACTGTTTTAAGTTGAACTTTTTGTTGAACTTTCTGTTAAACCCTACTGTACAATGGCCTCCAAGCGTTCTGCTTCTACTAAGGCTGGTAGTGAGCCTAAACGCCACTGAAGGATGATGAGGATTGCTGAGAAGGTTACGCTTCTCGATATGTTAAAAGACGGTAGAAGTTACGCGGCCGCAGCCCGCCATTTTGGAATCAATGAATCCACCGTTCGCTATATCAAGAAGGACGAGGCGAACATTAGAAAGACGGCTGCAATCACCTTTAGCAGATCAGTGAAGCGAGTCGTTACCACGTGTAATGAAACGATCGTACGCATGGAAGGCGCTTTAGCTGTGTGGATTGCCGACTGCCGGAAGAAGAACATAGCCTTGGATACGAACACCATCCGAACAAAGGCTTTGAGCTTGTATGAGAATTTTGCGGCAAATGAACCTCAAGAAGACGATGGCGACCATGCTGAAGAAGATGATGATGTAGATGAACCTCAACCAGGGACATCCACTGATTCCCAGCGTCAGAAACAACGTTTTTCCGCCAGCAAAGGAGGGTTCGCGAAGTTTCAGAAACGCTTCGGCCTGAAAAGCGTTTCCCTGCATGGCGAGGCTGCTTCCGCTGACACTGCCGCTGCTGAAACTTACGTGAACCAGACATTCAAGAATATTATCGCCGAAGGTGGATACAAGCCGGAACAAGTCTTTAATATGGATGAGACCGGCTTGTTTTGGAAGAAAATGCCGTCGCAAACTTTCCTGTTCAAAGAAGAAGCCAAAGCCTCTGGCTTTAAAGCATTCAAGGATCGCATTACCCTTGCTTTTAAAAATAAAAATAAGAATCCCCTTCCCGTGTACTGGATACATAATCCAAAAGCATGGATTACGAAGATGCTGACCTCCAACTGGTTCCACCAGTTTTTCATCCCGCAAGTCAGCAAATATCTCGTAGAGAAGGGCTTGCCATTCAAGATCCTTCTCCTTATGGATAACGCTGGTGGACACGCAACTGACCTGTCGCATGAGGGCATTCAGGTTGAGTTCCTGCCACCCAACACCACGTCATTAATTCAACCGATGGACCAGGGGGTTATCAGGGCGTTCAAGGCCCTCTACACGAAGAATACCTTGGCGGACCTCGTTGCGTGTGTGGATGCTGCCCAAGATGATGAGAGATGAAGATTTTAACTTGAAGGCGTACTGGCGGCAGTACACCATAGCCACGTGCCTGCAGAATATTCAGAAGGCACTGCAAGAGATGAAACCTGCAACCGTGAATGCGAGCTGGAAGAAGTTGTGGCCCCAGATTGTTTACGACGACGAGGGATTTACTCCGTCGGAAATCCAACACTCTGCAATACGCAAATCTGTGCAGTTGGCTGCCATAATTGGAGGTGATGGGTTTGGCGACATGACGACTGAAGACGTCGACGAGTTGTTGGACTGCCATTCCCAGCCGCTAACTGACGCAGACCTAGAAGACCTGACGAAATCGGCAAGTGAAGAAGAGAGTGAAACACAGGAAGAGACCCAAGAAAATGTTGAAGAAACGGGCTTAACATTAGAACGGCTTGCCAAGGCCTGCAACCATGCGAAGGAGTTGAAAGAAATGTTGCTAGAGTGGGACGAGGATATGGTTCGGTCTGCAATTCTGCAACAAGATCGATGAAGACATGACTCCCTACAGGATGCCCTTAGAGCGAAAAAAGAAGCAGCGGCAGCAACTTCCGATCACAATGTTCTTCCAGCCTCGCAAAAAAGAGCCAGTTCCTCCTGCTAGTACACCTCCGGAAGAAATTGAAGAAGTTTCCCAGGAAGAAGTTGAAGAGGTGTCCCACGAAAAGACACCTCCGTCTGAAGAGACATAAAATACTATCATTGGCTGCACAGTAGAAGACATCATCAGCTTCATCATCATCATTTCTACTGTGTAGCAAATTCATCGCCATCATCATTCAAGTTTTTCTTGAACTTCTTTCGTGGTGAGTACAGTAACAATCTTTATTTTTTACTTTAATATTCTAACATTTTAATATTTGTGCCTGTTTTAGTTTAGTACTGTATGCATTAAGTTAAAGGGAAGGTTTTAAAAGTCTGAAGAGTATACATGTTGTAACCTATCATATTTTTTTGTTTAGAATTTACATTTACGTACGTAAAACAATCTCTCTCTCTCTCTCTCTCTCTCTCTGTCTCTCTCTCTCTCTCTCTCTCGTAAATTGTTTGCCTGCTTTACTACGTACAGTATGTACTGTATGATTTTATATAGATACGGTAAATAATATTTGTAATAACATATTTTCTAAAAGCCTTTACTGTAAATATCATTATTTATCACTTTCATCATGCGCGTTAAATGCCTTCTTTGTTCTGAGCGTGGTTGTTTACTGAGCGTACTTTATGACGCCGTCGTTTCAGGCGGCGTCATAAAGAAAAACATTTCATTTGGAAGTCCTAAGAAAAGTTAAGTAAAACATTGGTAATAACAAAATCAACATACTGTATAATCAATATAATCGATGCAAAAACTAACCTATACACAGATGTGTACACTAAATGCGTTTGTTTCTTCATTATGATCAGAGAAACGTAAACAAAACATTGGTTGCCATTTTTTATCGTGCTTTTTGGCGTGTTTAGGAAATGCATGATATAAAATCGCCTTTAATATTTGTGCCTGTTTTAGTTTAGGGTACTGTAGTACATGCATTAAGTGTTCTGTACATTAAAGGGTAGTTTGTTAACAGTACTACGTACAAGGGAAGGTTTTAAAAGTCCGAATATACATGTTAAATAAATATGTAAATATGGTGTCACTACTTCGCGGATTTTCACCTATCGCGGCCGGGTCTGGAACCTATCTACCGCGATAAACGAGGGTTCACTGTACAGGAGGAGCCAATGGAGAAGTGTGCAGCCTTAGCCTGCAACCACAAAGGCAAAGACTTTTGTGGCTACACAAAGTGCAGGACTCATGCCCCCTGCTGCATCGTGTTGGGAGTCCTCAAGTATTGGGACCCGAAGGGTTGCCCCACCTGTTAGATCCTGCTGGCCAACGGCTTCGGAGAAGCTCCCTCAGTCAAAATAGAGACTAGAGATACAGCGAGGGAGACCCTTTGCAAATGGGTAAGTAGATTCCAAAAGAACTTTCAGGGACCGTATTTACCCGACGACTCCCTAAGGGGCCTACAGTTCCCCAAGGCTCTACCAAACGCGGTGGTGCCCCAGGAACAGGTCCAGTCTTCCCTCATACAACTGAAGATTGACGCAGACATAGCCAAGGCACTGGAAGGCATGGACATCCACCAAGAAAGGACGTCAGAAGTGTCCATTGACACTGAAAAGGACCTTCTACAAGGAGGCCCTGAAGAAGACGTGGAACATCCACAAGCGGAGGAAGAAGGATTCGTTTCAACGGCAACCGAAGACCCTCAGTTTGCCGTGATGGCATACCAACCTATACTGTCAACCTATTCAATCCCAACTCCACAACCAGTGGCACATGCTGACAAGAACGAAGAGATCCTCACTTCGATTCAACGGATGATGGAGTTGTTCCAGAAGGAACAAGAGACGATGAGAGAATCACTCAGGCAGCAACAGATATTATTGTAAAAGAGGGCGGACCGCCCCAAACCTAGCAAGGGCTCCACTAAGAAGCCCCTTAAAGTGTTGAATCTCTCTCACCCCTCCGAAACCAAGCCCTTGGTTTAGGGTGGCGCGGGTATCCCAGTCCCTCAGGTCGGTAAGCTCATCTCGTTTACTTCCTCAGCTGTATATATGACAAGAGGAAATACTGCGAGATTGTAAATGACAATCCATCGCCCCTCCCCCCCTCCCCCCTTCTGGATCCTGCAATTTTTGCTTTAAGCCAGAATTCAACCCTTGAAAGACCTCCAGCTCTATTGGTGACTCTCACAGCGGTGGACTCTGCAAATATGAATTAGGTTGAGAAGTACTCTTCATGATTGAACTAGTGGTTGGGATCAATGGCATACCTCTTCAAGAATGAAGACTTCACCGAGCAGAAGAGAGAAGTGATGTGCTCCTTCCTTCTCTTAGGCACCTGAATGGTGGAGTTCCTAGCCCACAATGTTCTCAGCCAGTGAGTCAAGTGGGTTTTGAGAAGGTGTGACGCCGTCATCTCAAACTTCTAGAAGGTGCCAAGGAGAAAAGCTCTTAAGCCTTTCAATGACTTGATGAACGGTCACTCCTATTTAACATGGAGGACATCGAGTCAGTTGCAGAGCAGTGAAGGAAGGCTAACCAAGACCTCCTCTTCCCTCAGGTAATGACATCACGTCCATACTCCTCAGCACCACCGCCACAGAGATCGTCTCTTACAAGATGACAAGGGCACAAGAGAAGGTCAAATGTCTCAAAGCAGGCTGCCTCTTAGAAGCTGGGCCCCAAACAGGCTAGAGGGTCACGAGGTAGATGTTACCTTTCCCGCTAAGTGGCTAATCCTCTTACCAGTCCACCGATGGGAGGATGGCTAGAGGGTCACGAGGTAGATGTGACCTTTCCCGCTAAGGGGCTAATCTCTTACCAGTCCACCGATAGGAGTATGGCTACAGAGTAGGTGGCAGAGGTGGATGTTTCATGGGGCCGAACCTTGGTCCATCCTCCGAGTGATGTCGAGTTCCTATGGGAAGGAATCCTTGAATGAACAGGCCTTTCATGCCAAAGTTCAGACCATGCTAGAAAAGAATGCTTTCCAAGAGGTCCTAGACAGGTCTCTAGGCTTCTACAGTCGACTCTTTCTTGTAGAAAAGATATCTGGAGGCAGGAAACCAGTCATCAATCTCTCGACCTTGAACGAGTTTGTCCAGCAAACTCCGTTCAAGATGAAGACCACAGAAATGGTACGCAGGCCGTCAGACTAAGGGACTTCATTATAAAACTGGATTTGAAAGACACATACTTCCAGATCCCTATCCATCCGTCTTCAAGAAAGTACATAAGATTCACCCTGAACAACCAGATGTACCAATTCAAGGTGCTGTGCTTTAGTGTGTCCTCATCCCCCCAGGTATTCACAAGGATCTTCCCCATAGTGGCAACTTAGTCTCACAGCAGGTGTCTACTTTGTTACCTAGACGATTGGCTGATTCTCGCAGACTCGATGGAGATCCTTTTCTTTCATTAAGACAAATTCTTCGAGTTTTGCTATGATCTGGAGGCTTTGGTAAATCATAAGAAGTCCTCTCTGCAACCATCACAAGACCGGATATATCTCGGGATGCAACCTGGGATCTTGATGTTCAGACTGGTAATAAGAGTGAACTATGTTCCTCTTAAGGACTAATATAAGTTTTGAGTTTGCCTTAGCTAACATACTCCTATCAAAAGGAGTGTGGGAATTATACGCTTTTACTATTTAGTAAAATAACCCCCCTGTCACTAGTGTGCTCACTTGCATCAGTGTCTGTTCCAGCTCCACTGTGCAGATGGTTGTTACAATCGCATGATCTTGCAGTCCTTAGCCACAGTTATTGGCAGTGGGTCTCATCTTTTGCTAAAAAGCAAGACTATAAGACAGCAGATGTCCATTTATTCCTTTCGACTAGTAATATTCTTACACTCCTACCACAGGGCAAAAGAATTATTAACTGGTATATATCAATCAGATTATCCTCTTATATCTTATTCATGATATTACAAAAATGTTCCATCTATTTTTGCATTTCTTCTTTTAATGTTGTTTGACCCATCCCTCCTGTTGAGTGATACTTTCTTCCTATTTTCCTTACTCAAGGATATTTCCTCAATATAATTTTGTGGAATGAATGACCTAAAAAACAAGTGCTGCTACTCATTTTATTTTCCTGAGATGTTCTCTCTCATCTCTTCCAGCTCTTCTTTTAACTTCACTGCCTACACTTTGGTCCTCATCTCAATCTGCTTTGATTTCTTCATTTCTTCTCTGAAATTCTTGTATAAAAACCTTCTGCTTTTGTATCTTCATTAGTGTCTCATCCAAACTCAAAGGTCTCCTCCGTCTTGTTACTCTATACATCCCTTGGCTTCTTTTCCAGCAGACTGTCATTCATTCTCCTTCTACTTCACTGGTTATGACAAATGAAACTTAACTCTTGGGATTTTTTCCCTTTGATGATTGGGTCTCAAGGATTTTATTCCTTGACCTGGCAAGTTGATTATACTCAGGACTCCATTAACTGTTTTAAGTTGGGTAAAGGTAAGCAACTGTTGCCAGATGCTCAACTTTACTGCCATGGAGTTAGACTTCTTTTAAGTCTTGGATCAGATATCCCTAAGAGAGGAAGTCTGTTCCATCTGTTGTGTATTTGCTGATCTGTTGGTGGATGCACACGAGCAACTTTCATCCTAGCGAGTGTTGTTGATTCAACGTTTCTGCCTCACTTATTGGAAGCAGTTGCTTTGTGACCAATTGCCTGACTTGGTCAGAGATCAAATCTCTAAGCTTTGCTCTCTGCCACTTAAGTGGAAGTTAGTCTTTCACTTGAGAGATATATTTGCCTTTTTCTCCTTCTGAGCCTGCTGAGTGCTGACCCTTCGGGGATCTCAGCAGAAGCAGTCGCTAATGTAACCTGCTGTCCTAGCCAGGTAGTTCATGTATCCAGGCAGCTCAGAAGCATTCTCACGTTCCAATGCGAGAGCGTTCTGGCTCTTCAGAGTTACTGGGAGAACCTGGCAGCTATCCTAGTGGCCAGGGGTGTCAGAGGTGAAAGCTAGCCTTTCACCTGAGAGTTTGCTTAATGCAAGCAATCTTTCACCTCCTCACGACATTATTCAATCTCTAGCAAGCCTTGATCATGGTGCCAAAAGTGAAAGCTTTTCCTTTCATTTGAGAGATTTTGCTTAAACTTTGAATGGTTTAATCTTTTGTGTTATCAAGAATCTGTTGACTTAGTCATTAAATTTATGAACCACTCTTTGTAAATTATTCATTTTGTAAAAACATTCAGTTAAATATTTTGAAATGTATCAAGTTTTTCAAGGGTTGGGTCAACCAGTTTTGCATAAACTCAATGCCTATCGGATGGTGGCTAGGCTCGGCCCACTTGCCAGGTAGAGCAACCATCGCTATGACTTTAACCACAGATCAGTATGGTCGGATTTCTCTGCTGCTTTTGACCTGGCAGTTAGTTTTTCTTTCTCTTTTCAGAGTGATTGTTCTTGGCGGTTTTGGATGGAGACTCTACGGGCATACATGATGCTGTGCTCTGGTAAATCTGGTCTGAATTGCGGCCAGTACATTTGAAAACCGGAAATGGATCTCTTTCATCTTTGCGTCTTTTGTAGTCATGTTTCTGTTGTCCATGATTCTAGTCGGCTGTTCCATGTGGAGAAGTCGACTGTAGGATGAAGATCAGTCATTGACCTTTCTTATTTGAATAAGGTGGTTCTGCAAAATTTGTTCAAGATAGAGACATTAAGTGCAGGTATGTGGACCTTAAGGATGCATTTTTTTCAAATACTAATCCATTTATCCGACAGAAAGCCCCTCTGCTTAGTTCTCGTTGGATTTGTGTACCAGCTCAAAGTTTTGTGCTTTGTGCTGTCTACTGTTCCCCATGTGTTCACATTCGCCTCATCTTGCATCCATTTGAACTGGACTCATCTTCTGAGATATCTTGACGATATTTGATCCCGTTTAATCTTATTAGCAGCATTTTTGGGCCGGAGCCATGTCGTCCTGATGGAAGTTCCTCATTGGCAGCTTCTACTTGGGATGTTTCTGTGAGTGATATTCCAGAGAAATTTACCTTGAGATATCAACGGAGTTCCAACCTCTGGAGCGAATATCCCGAGAGATATCATGTATAAATTAGGGACTTGTTAATAACAAGCCATGGTTATCCTTCCCTAAATAAAGTTAGCCTTGTCTCGAAGAATAGGTGATGGTAGGGTACGTGGGCAAGAGAGCCGTTACAACTCGCAATCCCAATGTGCTACAACTAACATATTTCCTGTTTAAACTATTCCCCTTTGCAGTGCCATCCATCTTGTTTTGCTTGGAGAGTTTCTGTTAGTTTTCTGAATTTTTTGAGTGATTTTCGATCATGGATGCTTCAGCTTCTTCCTCATCGACTAAGTTGAGTACCCCCTTTTTTGTGTGTTGGAGTATTTCGTATCTCCACCATATATTTTTATTGTATGGCATGCTTTAATTGTTCTGAGGCCAGCATGCTTTCGGCGCCATTACGTCATATCAATCGCTCAGAAACGCTTAGTTATTTAGTTATTTTACTTTAGGAATATGTTTTATTTTATTATTCTAAAGTGTGGTATCCCCCCATCATTCCTTGGTGTTTCTTGTGTGTTTTTATCAGCATTTTCTTAGGCTAGCCTGCCCTAGCCGGCACCCATGCCTGGTAATTTTCACTATGCACCATACCCTTCTTTCACCAAACCTTACCAGTTGGGTGAGGCTGTCTATCCTCCCATGCTGTCGATTTGTCATGGCAGGGAGTTGCAGTCTTGAAGGTCCTTCTGGGAGTTGGATAGTGTTCTCAGTTGCCCTAAGTAGACAGTTTTCACTTTCCACTTAGCCTATATGTGTGGCGAGGCACCACAGGTCTTGGGATCCTGTTCCCTGTGGCTACTTATGTTTACTCATTGGAATGCCTTAACCCCTGTTCTGATGCTGACTAGTAGACCTCCTTGTGTCGTCTTAACCATCATTGGGCTTCTCTCTTACTCTTTGGTTATGAGGACTTGTCCTCTATGCCCTATCACGGCAGCCCCTTTGGAACACTATTGCTGTTCTAATGTTGCCTTTGGGCCTTCTTGTCATGCTGCCTCACCATTTTCTGAGTCTCCCATCACCACCACCTTCTTCCCCTTTCCTTGTGCTTGTTAGTGGGCCTACTTGTGGGATAACTTTCCTGGCCTAGGTAGGTGAGATTTTCTCCTCCGCAAGTTAAAATCTCTCTGCCGCCTTAGAGACCACCTTTGGGTGTTTCTCTGCCCCTTCCCCTTCCTAGTTAGGCCATAACCTGACTGTACTGGAACTTTTGAACTCTTTAGGACTGTGTAATTGGAACTTCTCAGCCTACATTGCGCAAAGGAACTATGATCTTTTGTTCCAAATGTTCTTTTAATATTACTGTATAACGATTCACAGGTGATATTTTCCTTTTATGTCACGAGTATTACTGTTTACTTCTCTGTTGCATAATTTGGGGTCTGAAAACTCTGGTTTTCTTTATATGTATATAGGGCATATATTGTTGTATTATTATTACTACATGTATGTACTTTCGGAAGCATTGAAAGACTACTATCCATTTTTGCGTTTCCTTCCTTTGGACCTGCTATCTATATAAAATGAAAATAGTGAATCAAAATATTTTAACACTCTTTTATAGACTTCGGTCTTTTCATCCACTGAAGACATAAAGTTCTTCTTCACAGTGAGTGGGACTGTGCTATTGATTTACTTTGTTGCTACTTTTGTACAAACTTCTCGCTTACTCTTATCGTTGGGTACCATAGTTACCAATGCTGTCGGAAGTATGCTTTTATCTTTGGAGTTACAGGGTTAAAAATCTTCTGGCCACAACTGAGAATGATAATTCTCTGCTACACTTCCATTACGACGACATGGCTCGAGCCCAAAAAACAGATTGTGACATGAGAAAAATCTATTTTTGGATGAGATAGCCATGTCGTCCTGATGGCCCGCCCGTTATTTTTCCATACCCTCCCATTTCTCAGTGTGGGACCTTGTGACATGCGATAGCTGCTTCTGGAATGGTTCAACAGGAAACGTGTTAGTTGTAGCGTATTGAGATCGGGAGTTGTAACAGCTCTCCTGCCCACGTATCCTACCCTCGCCTTTCCTTCGAGACAAGGTTAACTATTCGGGGAAGGATAACCATGGCTTGTTATTAAAACGTCCCTGATTTATACACGATATCTCTCGGGATATTCACTCTGGAGGACAGAACTCCATTGATACCTCTAAGGGAAATTTCTCTGGTATATCACTTGCAGAAATATCCCAAGTAGAAGCTGCCAATGAGGAACTTCCATCAGGAAAACATGGCTCTCTCGCCCAAAAATAGATTTTTCCTATGTCAAAATCCGTTTTTTATATTAATTGCAGAAGCAGTTTAATGAGAGCTACTCAATTTTCATAGTGATCTGTTTGTTTTTATGGTTTTGAGTTGAATAGCCTTTCATAGTTTATTCATTACAAGTGATTTCAGCATCAATGACCTTTGATGTTACGAGGCAGGAAAACTCAAAATCATTGATTCCAAGTAGCCTCAAACCAATTTGTTTCCTTGTCGAGGTACCGAGAGAACTAACCTAATGGCCCAACCTCCTCTATGGGTCCCACCTGCAGAGGTATCCCAACTCAGTGGCATCCCTCTTTCTTCACGGGTGGCAATTATCCAGTAGGTCCTCCAGCAAAAGGCTTTTTGTGAGGCGTTGCAAAGTGGATGTCTGAATATCTGTGAATATCCTCTGCAGCTGTGTGCCAGAGAGAAAGAGGAAGAGTGGGCCATCTTGAGGTCGTTGATTGGATACTTCTGGGGTCGGAGCATTTCAATAATTGATAGCCGATATCAGTCTCAGTGGTGAAATGGTTACCTTTCCTCTTCCTGGGAAAAGTCTGTGCTCATGAGGAGTTGGGGCAATCCTGTCCTCCCAGAGAGCTCAGGCCTCGGGAATGGAAAGTCAAGAGAGTTCTTTGATCTGCCTTTTTCAATTTCTTCTTCCATTGCAGGTCCAGTTTGTTGGTGTATGCCCTTTTTCCTTAAATGATTTCTTTCCTTCTTTATGTACGGTGGTTCCCGTCTCAGTGAACTTGTAAAGTACTTTTCTCTTTTATATTTCCTCCCATATATTTTAATCCAACACTTTTATTACTTTGTCTATATGCTTTATGTTGAGGAGGAGACCCAGGATATTAATTTTCATGTGTTGTTCTTCAAAACATATCAAGAAATATCTATTTTACCAATGCATTTTCATTGTCTTTCATGATATATTTGACATAGTTGAGTTTTGTACATATCTCTGCTGTAGTAGCAGGAGTACCCAACCTCTGCAATTACAGTTATTGGTGTATACTTTGGAGCTCTGAATATTAATCCATAAGTTTTGTTTTCTAATATTGTAACTTATCTATCTCCTCTGTTGAGTGCAGCAGGCTTGGGAGGGCCACCAATCTCCAAAAGACATTTCCTATCATTTGTTATGTTGCAGCTTCTATCTGAGACATTGCCTTATAATATTGGGATTTATTATATATTCGTTCTTTATGCTCTTGAAATTTTGGTATGTGGTATCTCATGAGTCATTTGGAGCAAAGGAAGGTCTCCTTTCTTTACGACCAAGACACAGAACCAAGCCATCACAACCCCAGGTTAGAGTCCTCCGTCTCCATCTTTACCCTCCAGGACCAGACTAGTGAGGCTGCTACGGCACTCCCTGAAAAGAACTCAACCTTGCAGACAAGAGTACCAGAGGCTGTATCTCAGAGCTGGTAGAGTGAAGAAGAGGATATCAAAGAACAAGGGTTTTCTCTGTCTTCATAATACCATCAGGCACACTATTTCGTCACCTAGAGAGACATCTGGTGGACCTCCCAAGGTGCAAGAAGCTCACAGAGTCATGGCTATTGGTTCCTCTCCATCCTTCAGGAAGACTCAGTAGCGCAAGTTTTGGAGTTTGGAAAAGCCAGACTATCTTTAGCTTTTCTGGTTGTGTAGCAATCCTATATACCTCAGGAGATGAAAAGCATCTCCTGAGGTACACTCCGCCATAATGTGTTGAACTGAACTCTAGATACAAGTGAGCCACTCAACAAAGTAGTATTTTCTTCCAGCTATGTTTGTATTGTATTGAAGGATCTCCCAAAGGAAGGGGATGAAATGTATGCAAACCCCTTCCTCATAGACGACCATACACTTGTACACTATATCCTTAGGGACGTATATTCTTCCATTAATGGCTACCAAACTCCTGTGACATCTTCATTCTCAAGAGGTTTACAGAAGTCAGGACTTTTGGTCCTATAATGGGCAAGAGTGCTTTGACATTTCCCTGATAAGTTAACCAGCCAGTTATAGGGACTTTGCTCTCCAAAGGAAAAGTTGCTTATTAAAGGACAGGTTTTTTTATTGGTATGAGAACAAATTATATATTATTCGTAATTTATATTTTGTCAAGTATACAAACTCAATTCCTTCAAGTTCCACTGCCTACCTCAACCACCTGCAAGTCTAAGGTCAAGGTCACAGTGAGTGGGCAGACCCACCCATGCCTCCTACCCTCCAGCCACACTCATTAATTAGGGAAAATCCAAATTAAAAAATAAATGGTTGATAGAAAGTTTTTCAAGATTTGTTTAGATTTTAAATTACTCCATTGTCTGATGTTCCACTGAGCCAAAGAAGTGTGTCCTTTTCTTGCATGTTGAACAAACATATTACATTTGATGTGGAGAATAATGTGTTAGTTGCCATGTTGCTTCACCTGTTGAGATGATTCAACATTATCATTAATGTTTGGATGTGGTTTAGACACGAAAGGACTTCTCTCCTTAACATTTGGCTGTTCAACTAAATCTTGTTGTCATTTGTTTTTTCTAAAATAACTCCTCACTGATTTTGTGTACAAACCTTATTGGTCTTAAAGATATGTCTATTGATGTGTTTGGAGGATCTTCAAACTACGACCTAGCCGTGAATACCTCCGCCAACAAAGCTGGGAGGAGGTCATTTTTTCGCCCTTTTGTCTGTTTGTGAACAACTTCCACAATTTGACTCCTAGAGTAGTGAAACCTTCAGGGATTTGTCACACAGTCTTCAAATAGGCCTACTGTCTGAATTGATTCTGGTAAAGACAATTAAGCTGGTTCTGAGAAGTAAGCTGCTGTGGTGGAGGTCTGCACTCTACTGAGTGCTCCCCTGGTTATTTATGTAACTACTTTGTCAAAAACTCCAACTTTTTGCAGTTTTTCCTTTCTCTAATGGGATACTTGTTAACATTGATCAATGCTAACCAAGAGGTCAAGTCAAAGTATTTAGTAATAACTTTTGTTTTCCTATATTTTCAAAATTTTCAAATTTGACTTCGCCAAGAGGTTTTCCTTCAGTTGTCTTTTGAGTTTCAAGGAACAGTAGTCAAAATTGTTCTGTATCTGTGAATAGGGAAATTAACTTTAAGAAATGTTTTGTATTGATCAAAATTTTCCAATCTTTAGTTTTGACAGGGAAATATTCTGAGGCAAATCAGACTTATGTTGGTTGTTAAGAGTTTGGGGCAAATTTTGAGTTATTCTAAGTTTTTCTGAAATTTTTTGTGGTGGTTTCTTACAATCATACTTCAGTGGGGCCTTTCATTTAATTATCTTGTGTCGAAGAGTTGCGGAAGGAACATGATCACAAGATTGGGTTTTTGGATAGAAGGGGTCTTGGCCACCTCTGACTCTGTTGCTTTGAGTACATTTTGATTGAGATTTCATTTCACTCATCCAGTTGTCTTGTTCATTTTTTTTTCAACTTAATTTTCCCTCTAGGGGCATTGATGACTTCCATTGTCCCACTACCAAGACATATGGTCCAAATTCTATGAATGTAGTCAGGAGGAGTTGCTGACTGTCCTCTTCAAGCACAGCACTGTAGACTCCATTCGGTTGTCCATCATTTGTAGAGTGTTTCCTCAGTTGCACCTCAAGCGTTGAAGAGTCTCCCTGGTCCTAACATTGGGTTTTATGGCCAACCATTTGAACCTTCCCTTGGACAGACAACCTAGTTTCGTCTGGATACAGATCAGAGCTTTGTATTCATATAAATCCAGTATTCGCCTCTTAAGGGTTTAATTGATTAAATGCACAGTAAATGAAAATGAATTATTGTGTTTTTGGTGGTAAATCTAATCGGAATTCTCTTTGCTTTTTCCGTAATCTCTTGTTTGGTGCAGAGGGAAAGTTTGACACTTGAAAAGGGGCGAGATTCTCTCTTAGTAAATGCCCATATAGATTAACAGTTTGCAACAACCAGAACTTACATGAAAGGCAGCATGATGTAAATGTCACTCTTGCTTACGTTGGCAAACTACTAGATTAGAAATCCTGGATACTTTAAATTCCTCACTATATATATGAATTAATACCGACATACACAGCCAGGCCAATGTATTACAGAACGTAGATATAATTATCATACACTTGTAAGTGAAAAACTTAGAGCAAGAACTTTATTGGGTTATAAAGAAAACAAAAGGAATATTATTTGGAAAATCTATATCCAATGCAAATAATCAAAAATGAAAAAAGGAACAGTTTGGGAAATGACTAATCAATATAAACAATGCAGAAACTAATGTAACTTTCTTTTCATTTGGAGCATAAAAGATTCTTTACACTGAGAGTTAAAGTTCCATGCACATTGTGAGATAGCTTCTACAGACACCACATCAAACTTGTTTCACTCGTCATTCCACTGGATGTTAGTGAGTGAGAATACACACTCAACATAAGCGGTGTCCCAGAAGGGTCAATGTGGGACGGAGGGATTTGTTTTGATATACGTCTGGCACACTACTCTTGATATGCTTACTGGAATGTAAGATGGTAACAATAAAGTGCTCAGAAATATTTTTAATCATGTTATTAAAATAATCACCTATGATCTTTTTTGTTGTCCATCCATCCATATACCAAGGCACTTCCCCCAATTTTGGGGGTAGCCGACATCAACAAGAAACAAAACAAAAAAGGGGACCTCTACTCTCTACGTTCCTCCAGCCTAACCAGGGACTCAGCCGAGTTCAGCTGGTACTGCTAGGGTGCCACAGCCCAACCTCCCACATTTTCCACCACAGATGAAGATTCATACTGCTGAGTCCCCTACTGCTGCTACCTCCGTGGTCATCTAAGGCACCGGAGGAAGCAGCAGTCACAATCGCATCGCTCGCCATTCATTCCTATTTCTAGCACGCTCTCTTGCCTCTCTCACATCTATCCTCCTATCACCCAGAGCTTTCTTCACACCATCCATCCACCCAAACCTTGGCCTTCCTCTTGTACTTCTCCCATCAACTCTTGCATTCATCACCTTCTTTAGCAGACAGCCACTTTCCATTCTCTCAACATGGCCAAACCACCTCAACACATTCATATCCACTCTAGCCGCTAACTCATTTCTTACACCCGTTCTCACCCTCACCACTTCGTTCTTAACCCTATCTACTCGAGATACACCTGCCATACTCCTCAGACACTTCATCTCAAACACATTCAATTTCTGTCTCTCCATCACTTTCATTCCCCACAACTCCGATCCATACATCACAGTTGGTACAATCACTTTCTCATACAGAACTCTCTTTACATTCATGCCCAACCCTCTATTTTTTACTACTCCCTTAACTGCCCCCAACACTTTGCAACCTTCATTGACTCTCTGACGTACATCTGCTTCCACTCCACTATTTGCTGCAACAACAGACCCCAAGTACTTAAACTGATCCACCTCCTCAAGTAACTCTCCATTCAACATGACATTCAACCTTTGTTGTAGGGGACAAAAAGTGCCCCCTATCTAAAAAGGATAGAAGATTTGTTATCTCTCTCTCTCTCTCTCTCTCTCTCTCTCTCTCTCTCTCTCTCTCTCTCTCTCTCTCTCTTGATAGTACAACATTTTGAAATTGATGTCAAAGTATCTGGCAACACTAGTGCAACTCTAGAGCAAATTGCTGCAAAGATCCTTTGGTAATGATAATGGTGTGACCCACATGTTCTGTATTGACAGTGAAGAGGCGTTGTTGCATTTATCCTAAATTACTTAAAGACTTAAATTCCCCACAACTGACTTAAAGGAGAATTGCTCCTTTATTTGGGTTTCTATAATACCAAAACCTGAAAATTCCTGTGAGCTTTCAATCTTCCCTAGAGGTGAAGCCTACCTTATTGTATGGCCTATACTAGTGATGTAAACTACTTGATTGTGAGGCCAAATCTAAGGACACAGTAATGGAGGGTAAGTGTGTAATGTGGTGAACTGTATTTAGTATTTCTGTAATGACTTTGAGCAATGGTGAAGGTAGACGATCTAAACTAAACAATGGCTCTAAGGTTGTGGACCGAATAGTACCTAGATAAGTTAGTCAAGATTAAGCAAGATAAACTAATTGGACCAGTTGGTAAATCATTTAATGTATTAAATGGCACAAAGGATCTAGTAGGAGCTTCTAAACTTTGTCTACTTAATCAAGATCTATTAAATAAACTAACTATGGACTTCAGGTAGGGGCCTGTGGGCCTAATAGATAAACTTGTTCTGGATAAATATAAGTAAATATACATGATAACATAATTAAAAATAACAATTCAAATAGTTCAGAAACACCGAAACGAATCTGATTTTAATCACACTTAATTTAGTAAGAGGAAGAAGAGTTTAGGTTGTTTGTTTACATTGAAAGAAACCTGAAGTCATCTTGTAATGGGAGTTGCTCTCTCTCTCTCTCACGTGACCTCAGTCAATAGACGCTTTGGTTTCGATGACGTCATCAAACCGATGCCTTCCATGTCAGCGTCGCCAACGCCTTAACGGGAGGCAAGATGGTTTCCTTTTATAGCAAATATACGTCAATATAATAGCGAGTTTTAAGACCCTGGAAAGTGTTTTGTTGTCATTATTCGAAGTTTTATAAAGAGAAAACAGATATGTGATAGAAGGGATGTCAAGAATTAACATAAAAATTAACAAAATAAGGAAAATATTGTGACAGTAACGAATTTTACGATTTCGTCAGTTAAGGAAATGAAGAAATGTGAGGAAATGAAAGGTAAGCAGATGTACCAACATCATTTCATGAACACACACATATGAATGTACAGTAGTCATTTCTTTTAAGTGGTGGCTGTCTCGGGGAAAAGAAGACAATTGTCACTGCCACATTCATTTTCTAAGATAAATCAAGGATGAGACGCCTCTGCAGTAGAACATCCACACCAGTCACTTCACACACCCACACAGAAACCTCCCCAACAGCACATCAAATCCCTACAGAGACAGACACTGCCCCATTATGCAGCTCCATCTTGCAAGGGATCTTTTAGTACTTCCTGCACATCTGCTGTGGGTCCTTCAATCCTTTCCTTAACTCAAGTCCTTCAGTGTCATCTCTCACATCCTTTGATGGGACTCCTCCTCTCATCCTGCCTCTAACAATGGTCAGTAATAATAAACCTGTTGTCATCATCCATTCTTCCCACATGACCAGACCACTTCACAATGCTCTGATCAATACTGTCACCTTCACTCAACTCTTTACCATTTCTCGTCCCATTTTCTGAAATTTTCATCAAATTGATTCTTCTTACATCGCATATATTATGCCAACTTCATCTGAACAGCTTCAACCTTTTTTCTTTCATCCCATTCAACATCCGCACTTAACTTCTCTAAAGAAAAGTGGGTTCAACTCTGCCTCCGTACATTCCAATCTGGGTTTCATTACAACTCGAGTATCGTAGCCGTCTCTTGCACACATCCGGCTGCTTTTCTGACTTTAACTGTTTCTTCAATTTACCTCCTTTGTCATCTTCCTATCATCTGTTGTACTTACTTTACTTTAATTTAGGGTTTAATTCCCTGATCCTATCACACAGGGGAGCCCTGTTCCCTACAGGACCTACAAGATCTGTCTGTTGTATAACATTCCTGGGTAGTTAGAGTATCCCGCATCGCACTAGTCCTTACTAAATATATCAATGAAATTATTCTGTTCCTCATCCATCTATTTTGACATACTTTAACTCTATCTTTACTTTAATTTCTGTCCCCTTGCTCAAAGTTGCTCTAAAATTCCTACTTTGAAAATGCTTTTAATCTCTTTCACCAGTTTCTTCAATTGCTTTTCACTATCCCCAAGCACCACTATCCTTTGCAATCACCATCCAGCCCTCTCTCCCTATTCACCATTCATTTCCTTATCCCACAACTGACTCTGTTCCATCATCCTGTGTCTTCTCTCAGAGATCTCCCATCACTCCATCCACAAAGATGTTGAACAAAAGAAATGCAGATAATCCAATAACACACATTTTTCTCATCTCCACTTTCATTTCTACAAGATTCCAATAGGCCTACGTAGACACACTTTGTTTCCATCATAAATCTTTCAATTATTCTCAACTTATTTTCTGTTTCGTGAATTTCCAAAGATCTCTATTAGTTATCTATATATTATTCAATCAACATTTTCTCTATGTATTCCATATACATATTTATTTGCTTTCAAACTTCTCTCTTCTCTGTTTAATGAGAAAGAAAGAATCAGTTTAAACTTTCGCTACCCTTTCCTTACCATTCACCTTTCACACTTCTATGTCCAAAATTCTTAATCATTTTCATCCCCTTTACTTATGTGTTCATTCCTTTTCGCCCATTCCTGTATTCGTGTCTCTGGGTAAGACATATTTCAATAGAGAAACAAAGACATCTTCAAATATCTTGTTGGACATTTATCTAATAGATCATTTCTAAAACCCTTAATTTAGTACAGATTCGTTTCAAAATCTCTTGTCCAATCATGCACTAAATATCTATCTTATTAGAAATGATGTATTGATACATTTGATTAAATGAAGCAATTTCTGTTGGGGCAATTTCTGTTAATGTTAATAGAAGTCTGGCTTTACCTAACGGCTATTGGAAAGCAAGTATGATAATATTAATTCTTCTTAAATGTGCAAAGGAAGTGAGTTTGCAAAAGGTCGCTATTTTCTTCAAAATTTATATATGAAATCTAATTATTTGATAGATATGTATTTCATTAACATATAGGCTCTTTTTTTCAAGGAATTTGAACCTGGACCTAGTGGCTTGAAGATTTAAATATTGATAGAAATAATCTATAATTATAATAAATTTGAAATATGACACGCAATTGTTTAGTTTAAATCAATAAAAATGCAAAATTCACGAATTGAAACCTAAATGTAGATATATCGAAGTCTACCATGATTCCTGACTTTCATAATAACCCGTTTTCTTTAATAACCAGAAATCGAGAATTTGTTGTTATTCGAATGAAAAATGGCTTCGTTTTTCTTATCTAATATAATCTAAAGTAAGTTACATTTCTAATTTCATGTTGCATCAGAATATAATTAGTATAATAAAAGTAATCTTGTCATCATATAAAGGGTATTGTTATTGTATAAGGCCATTATATAAATCTGTGGGTGGCCTCCCCATATCCCATATCCTGTAGGATATTTAATCCCTAGAGACGTTTTACCCTTATATTATTAGACAGAGTTTCCCATATAAATTGTGTCTATGGGATAGATTTAACCTCAGGACCCCAAGAACATGAGGTTAAAGGATTCTCTTAAGTCACAGGTTGGTTGATATTATTATAGTTTCGGTCGGGGAAACCTTTCTTAGTAAAACCCAACTTTGGGTTTTTGGTTGAGGAAAACACATTGGGGAAAACGGGATATATTGGGAAAACAAACCTTTTCTTCTCTATAGATTATGTTCTTGTATAATAAATCCATTGAAAAATGAACAAATTATGTATATTTTATACTAATGGTTTATTTCTCATTTAGATTTTGAACTTCTACGCATCGGTTGTTTTCGCTCCCATTCGTTCGTTCGTTCGTATGTACATATCAGTTTTGCCAGTACATACGGAGCTTAGCGTTTTTATTTTTCGTTTCACTGAAGAACCTTTATATTTAGGGTAAAACATTTCGAAGAGAAAATGTCTGTTTTCCTGTAGTAAATAACGTGATTTAACCAAATTTGACCTTCATTTCAATTCCAACCAAACAGAACAACCAGTTCGGCTAACTTCATTTGACACAAAAGTTAGCCGAACTGGTTGTTCTGTTTGGTTGCGATTGAAGTGAAGGTCAAATTTGGTTAAATCACTTCATGTAATACAGGAAAACATATATTTTCTGTTCGAATTGTTTCCCTGACCATAAATAAACTTTTACCAGCGTCAGTAGGGGTCTGCGCCCATGTAACTTTTACGATAATTGTGGAATTTTTTGGTAATGGGTTTTATTGCATTTAGTTTTCCTAATTTTATTTAGGCTTAACAGGCATTGTACAGAAGTAGGCAAATAAGGATTTTCAATTTTCAACTGCGAGTTGACAAAATCTCGTCACGAAACAAAATATTCACAGAAACCTGATCTCTCGGACTTTGCTTTTTTGTCTCTTTGGTAAAACCTTCTGTCATGACCTGCATTGAACCTGTCTTGGCCTACACATAGGCCAGCCATGAAATGACCTCAAATTGTAAACAAATTAATATTATAGAATATCTCCTTGTCAGTCTAAGGACAAAATCTCAGAGTTAGGTTAGCTAAGATTCAGGTCAATTTCAAGGACGTTTCCTTCTGGGAGACGCTGGTTTTGACATACAGTGCTCAGCGCAATTAGGCATCGCAGCACTTATGGTCTGTTTATTCTTGGGGTTATTTTACTTAACTTAGCAAACTCTAATTTTGTTCCTTTTTCTTTCTTCCAATGTTACTCTAAAGTTTTCTTCCATTTTCTATCGTTCAAGATATACCCAATATTCAAGACCAAATCCAAATGGTTTAGCAGATTTTATGGAAATAAATAACAGTTGTATAATACAGTACATTATTTCATTATCATTTATTCAATTGGGATTTATATTGAAAAATAATTCACTTAGTAATTTAAACTAAGACTTTATAATTTTTGCTTATCTTTTGTTTCAGACTTTTGCATATCAAAATGAATACTGTATTACCATTGAGCATTGCTTGTAGACAGATGGTAGACTATAGAGTACAGTACAATAATGTGTTACCTTGAGCAGAGTCAAACATCTCTTATTCCTCATAGTTTTATCATTTTCATTCCTTATTAAGCTGTTTTCTTATGTGATTATGAATTCCATGCACAGCACAATATGCAGTATTTCATATCTTTTTTTCACAAAGTAAATCTCATTTTTTATATTCCTCAGGAAGACGTTGTAATCGCCTTCTGGTATCAAGCTGATTGTCCTAATCTTTGCTGTGGCAGGAGATAACAGCCGTCATATTGTCAGGAGTCTCACCACAAAGGTGACTAAGACAATCGCCATTCAGCCTCATAGCAGCTCAGCTTATCGGGTTCCATCATTGCCGTGACTCCAGACCCCCTCGTTTTCTTGGGTGTCAGTAAAGTCAATACTGTATTCAATGGAGATGCAGATGGTTCCTTATTCTGCCATTTATAGAAAGAAGAAATGAAGAGGATCAGATAAATCCAGAAATAATGGAATCCATTGCGTTGAATTCTCTTGTCCAAAGACTGAATGAGACAGGTATTGGCTGAAGGGACATCCACTGAAGACTCCTCTTGTTTCATTGGTGAGTTTGGGAATCAGGGTTTTGGGTACCATATCATACTATGGAAATATAAGTAGGGTTGATATTAAGAACAGTTCCCTCTGGATTACTGTTCCCAATGTGTAAGAGGCCGTGTCATAGATCTTAGTGGCCTTTGGGTTAGGTTACTTCCATTTTCCATCTTTCCTCTTGACCGTTAGATTTTCTTATTCTCTAGTCTCTGCCCTTCAATTAAAAGGTCTGGCTTAATAATTCCTTTAAAATAATTACTATATACAGTATCGTATGTTACAGTACCTATAATCATTATCAACTTCTTGCTGAGCTTTTAGAAATGGATTCCTCTCCAGTGATAGAAATGAGACCACACTATTTTATAATACATTACCGTATTGCCTCAGTACTCTAGTATCAACAGCTAATCAGATATTTATATATGCTGTACTGACTAACCAGGTTATGTCTATGACCATTCTGCTTTGTTGATCAGGTCTACCTATTCTTTACCAGCCTTGGGTTAGTTTTAATAGTATTCTGTACAACATTATCTTTAGCCAAGTCAAGCATTGCTCGATATTCTTCATAATTTTATGATTTTTATTCCTTGATAATTCAAGCATATTTCTCCATAAGATTGTAAAACATTTTTGTTCCGAAACTGAAATATAAACCACGGTATTTACATGGGGTGATTATTTCGGCGCAGCCGATGACGAGCCATAAAGTTTTAACGAAGGTTTCCTACCCCACCGCTAGTTAGCCGGGGGGTAGGGAGGGGTAGCTAGCTACCCCTCCCCCTCACACACACCGGAGAATACTCCACTTTACTTTTGGCTCGGATAGTGATCGGAAGTCTCCGCTCCTATCCTCACTTGACGGCCAATATTGTTTTGTCTTTTAACTTACTTTTTCTTATATTTAATATATTTAAACATTATTGGTGTTTATGTATATTTTGGTGTATAGAAAATAGTAAGTTTCCTTTGCTTTCGGTGTTGTGCGGTGTGTGTTGTGTATGTTTTACGAGAGTATCGCCGGCTTTGCAGGCCACTACAATCTTTTCTTGATCACGGCTTTTCACTTCTAGGCCACCATGGTTGCCTTCGTGGAGACCGGCCCTTCTCTTGAGGTCGTTCACCTCTTACTCCGTACTACGCCTACGATAGCCTCCCAGGACCGAGTCGCCATTTCGTTTTATTTGTGTCAATTATTTTTATGAATATAATTGTGTTTTAACTTTTCTGCTCAGGGCTCACGTCCCTTCGGGGGTCGGTGATCCTTGGTACATTCAAAGTCAGTTGCATAATTATAATGTTATAATTCTGTTTGGTTAACCTTCGTCCCCCCCCCCCTCACCTGGGCATGCCGGGGGGGGTTTCTCTTCGGAGTTTCACCCGGGGGAATTTCTGTCAAATAATTATTCTGTTTTATTTTCCAGTTTTGCGATGCTGTTTCTTCGTGCCTGTTGTGTGCCTTCGAAGCAGAGCTGTCCTTTTTATCCTGGGGAGTCGGCTGCGCCGCCGTCTCACAAGGCTTTCATCAGGGGTGTTTCCTTCTTTTCGAAGTTCTCCCGTGACTACTGCCAGCTCTTCATTGCATCCTAGAACGATAAGGAGGTTCCCCTCCAGGGTAGTTAGTTAACTTCCCTTTTTACTTTCCTTGGTCTTTAGGCGGTTATGCTCTGGAGGCTGAGCGGCCGACCTTGTGACTTGCTCAAGGGGCTGAGCGGTTGCAAGGCTAGACCATGGTGCTAGCGACTATGCTCTCGGGGCTGAGCTGTCGCTTCTGTAGCTACGCTCAAGTGGCTGAGCAGCTGCAGGATCAGCCTGGCCCTCTCTCGTTCGCGAGGGAGGCCGCACTAAGGGCTCCTTTTCGGAGGATTGCTCCTTTTGTCTCTTCTTCGAAGTGTCCCCTCCCGTTCGCGTGAGAGGACACTCACAGAGACTCCTCTTCGGAGGATTGTTCCTGTTTACGTCTGCTGATCTCAGGGCCTTTCAGGGCTCCATCACCAGTCTCTTCTACGAAGTGCTCACCTCTCTCGTTCGCGAGAGAAGCCATTCATAGAGACTCCTCTTTGGAGGATTGTTCCTGTTGACAACAGCTTGCTGTTCAGTCACTAGCACTTCGGTGTTTAGTGACAGGGAAACTTCGGTTTCTCTTTTTTCCCTGACCCTTCGGGGTCTCGGAGCTTTAGTTACGCAGTTCCCTCGGGCTCTCGTAACTTTAGTCACTTCTACACTTCGGTGATTAGTGACGGAGAAACTTCGGTTTCTCGTTGCGTTGACCCTTCGGGGTCTTGCAACTAAATCTCAGTGTACCTGTTGCCTGCTGTATCCGTTCCTGACTGCAGATGCGCCTTGGGCGCCCACGCCCCCATTATCTAACGGGCTCTCCCCTTCGGGGCAGGAGAGACTTTTCTCACACCTTGAGTAAGTCCCTTAAGTGCCAGGTATCAACTGCGCGCCAACGTTCCCTTACGCACTAGCGCTCGACTGCTGTTCCTGAGTCTGCCTTCAGAGACACCCTGTTTCAGTATTCAGTTAGGCTGCTACCAACGTTTCCTGCGCATTTTGGGCACATCGTTGGGGTTCCTGAGATAGCGCACTGGCGCTCACCAGCGTTCAGCCTACGGTGTCTCTAAGTCTCTTCTACGAAGGACACCTCTCTCGTTCGCGGGAAATGTACCTCACAGAGACCACTCCTTGGAGTATTTAGCAGACCCTCAGTTGATCGTCGGCGCTGAAGTAGACCTCCTGGTCCTCTTCAGGGGATGCCCTCCATTTTAGGGACAGATCCCAGTTCCTGATCTACGAGTTAGCCGATCCTTCAACCATTTCCGACGATCTTCTGTTGCACAGGGGCTTACGTTCTTCACTCGCGCATAAGCGCTGAAGACTGCCCGCGTGCGGGATTATTTCCGTGCGCGATCCCACGATCGTCGAGGATCGTTAGCCGACAATCTTCTGATACGCGCTAACGTGTAAGTGTCGATGATCGCCCGCGCGCGATCTCGCGATCGTCGACGGTTTAGCCGACGATCTTCTGCTCGCGCTAACGCGTAAGCGTTGATGATCGCCCACGCGTGGGATGGTTTCCCGCGCGCAATCTCGCGATCGTCGAGGGTCGCTCGATGGTCGACAATCGTTAGCCGATGATCTTCTGTTCCCGCTAACGTGTAAGCGTTGATGATCGCCCGCACGTGATCGTCGAGGGTCGTTAGTCGACGATCTTCTGTTCGCGCTGACGCGTAAGCGTTGATGATCGCCCGCGCGCGGGGTGGTTTCCCGCGCGCGACCTTCAAGGCCCCTCCGCTCGCGATCGTCATCCCGGCAACGGTCGTTAGCAGGCGATCTTCGGATCAAGCGCTAGGCACGCAAGCGCTGATGATCTTCTTAGTGTGCGTAAGCGCCGAGGATCGGTCTGTGTGTCGGATGGGTTCCCGCGCGCGACAACGAGGCCTTATGCACGCGGTCTTCGACGGCCGTTAGCCGGCGATCTTCGGATCAGGCGCTAAGCGGAAGCGCCGACGATCTTATTAGTACGCTTAAGCTCCGATGAATGTTCTGTGCGCGGGATGGTTTCCCGCGCACGGCAACGATCTTCGGATTCGGCGCTAGGCGCGCGAGCGCCAACGATCTTCACAGTACGCGTGAGCACCGAAGATCGCTCCGTTCGCGGGATGGTTTCCCGCGCGCGACCATTGAGGCTCACGCAATCATCGCACGGCTCGCGATCGTTGTAGATTGTTCGCGTGCGGGCACCGAGGTTCCCGCTCGTGATCGCCGACTATCTTCTCTCGCGCGCGAGCGGCGACAATCTTCGCTTACGCGTGAGCGTCGAAGATCGTCCGGGCTCGCACGAATCGCCGACGATCGTCTTACATAGTTGGAGATCATTCGCACGCGGGCACCATGGGCCCCCGCTCACTGTCTCCTACGGTTTTTTTCTGGCTCTTCAGTAGCTCCACCTAGCCTGGTGGACTACACTGTGGTTATGAGGATCAACAACACCACAATGATGGTTTTCTGGCCCAGACAAGGAGGTACTTTTCAGTACAACCATTCCATCCTGCGGTAGAGATACCGGGATCGTCCGAGTCCCGCTTGGTCTCCTTGGCAGCTCGCTTGATTCCAGGCAAAGGAATGGGCTCGCCGACAGTCTGAGCAGTGTGTCACGGACACCACATTCCGAGTGGTCTTTGGATCCTCAAGTAGCCTACAAGTCCTGCCTCGGTGGGCTCCCTCGGTGGACCGGTTCGCTACAGCAGTGAGCTGCAAGCTCCCGCTGTACTGCTCCCCGGTCATGGATCCCAAGGCCCTCTGGTAGGAGGCCTTCTAGCAACGGTGGGACACCATCGATGTGTTGCCCCCGTAGCTTGCTCCTCTTCCCGCCGGGAGTCTATCCAGCATCTCCTCAAAGAGAGAGGACTTTCGCAACAAGTGGTGAAAAGGAGGCTTGGACACCTGCGCAAGTCTTCTGCAGTAGTCTCCCAGGCGATAGGGCGAGTTTCTGTGGCCGGTGTCGGGGAGAGGGCATCCCTCCACACGATGCCGCTTCCAGCAATGGCGGAGCCCCTAGTGGGATTGCGGGATAAATGTGCCTTTTCAGTTTTGACTGTGAAAGGCTACCCCTCAGCCATAAGTCTTGCCTCCTGGCTCTAGGGCCAAACATTTCTCCCCCCGCTGGAACTCTTCCTTCTCATGCGAGGCCTTGTCCTCTCCTACCCTCAGTCGAAAGTGAGACCTCCTCCTTGGAACGTGGTTCGAGTCCTCGCGTCTCGAAAGAGACCCCCTGACGAACCACTACATAGTCCCCAGACCACCACCTTTCTGGGTAGACAGTGTTCCTGTTAGCCTATCTTCAGCCAAGCGAGTCACATGGTCTCTCTTACGACTTCGCCCATTCAGGGGGTTAGGGGAAGACAACTTCAGGTTCGTCCCTGAGGTTTGTTGCCGAGACTCAGAATCCGGGAGTGCCGGATCCGCTTCGACTCCTTCCAGGGCTCGAGTCTCCGTCCTGTAGCAGATTACTCAGACCATCTCCTACCTTGCCGGTAGGGAGTCCGGGCTGGTGTCTTCAGAGAACAGCTACAGTTCATCTCCAGGTCCAAGACTCGTTCGTGGATCCTGGGTAACGAGGAGAAGGGTCTCCAGGAGTATCATCTCGGCCTGGATTTGCAGGGTGCTACACCCTGCCTTGAATCCTGACCCTTCTCCGTCGCATCGCCCTAGAGCCCATGATGTCTGGGGCTTAGATACGTCCCTGCCCTTCATGGAGCATCTTTCAGTGACGCAGGTCCTGCAAGCGGGGATGTTGAAGCCTCACACCTTCTTCTCAGCCCCTTACCTGCACGACATGAGCCACAGGAGGCTCGATACGTTTCTATCGGCCCTGTGGTGACTTCACAACAGCTGGTCTAAACCTCAGGCTCCTTGATGGACAAGTAGCAGAAGGTTGAGGGCATTGTTACCTGGTGTTAGTCTGCATGAATGAAAAGATCTGTCTGGCCCTTATTCTTTTCTTCATCCTCTCCTCCCACGGAGAAAGCAGCATCCTGGGTTCTCTGCACAGCTGACCTCAAACCTCTGCAGGTAGACCATGCTTCCTTGTGTTCCTAGTATTAGGTGTAATACTGTCATGTCCCCATACCCTGACGAGGTGGTATTGGGAGAGTCCAAGCCTGGATTTCCTTCTGAGGGACTCCAGGGCAACTGCCTGGGACAAGTCACTTTTCACCTTCGCACACACATTACATAGGCCGCGGCAGTTTCACAACCCCCAGTGAGGAGCAGGGATAACCTATTGTCCAAGTACTTGATCGCTCGAATATGGAATCCCCGGGCAAGCCAAAGCCAGTATGGCCGGGACTTACAACCCTTCCTAAGAGTTAAGTCACCCCATGTAAATAACGTGGTTTGTATTTCAGTTACGGAACAAATGACAAATTCGTAGATAATTTGTATTTTTCCTGACTATACAAACCTTAGCTATCTGCAGTTATGTGCCCGCCAGCCCTGTCCCTCAAGATAAGTCCTACCTCTAAGTAAAGTGGAGTATTCTCCGGTGTGTGTGAGGGGGAGGGGTAGCTAGCTACCCCCCCCCCCCTGCTAACTAGCTGTGGGGTAGGAAACCCTCGTTAAAACTTTATGGCTCGTCATCGGCTGCGCCGAAGTAATCACCCCATGTAAATAACTAAGGTCTGTATAGTTAGGAAAAATACAAATTATCTACGAATTTGTCATGTTCACCACAATATATTGTATTTTATGGTTAAACTGTTATTTTTTATTGTATTCTTAAAGATAAATTTTCTTTCAGGAAGACCTTGAAATCATCATTGAAGAAGTCGTACATCCCAACCACCAAGGCAATGCAAGGAGACTGCTGTGGTCATATTGCCAGCGTACACCGTGCTTCCACATCATTGGATTCAAGTCCTTTATATATCCGCCCAGTCATTGTGTGTTGGTGTCAAAGCCCAGCTTTGCCTTCTTCAGTGGGGTAGCCACTTTTATCCATGATTCTAACATCTTCCAACATCAGCATAACATGAGTTTGTTCCTGTGCGGATACAAACTTCCAAGTCATTTATATGGATTTACTCCCAAGTTGTTTTGCTACGGCTAGAAAGAAAACAGATTTTGAGCGAAGCGAAAAATCTATTTGTTCCGTAAACGAAATACAAACCATGCTATTTACATTGGGGTTTACCTTTCGGCGTAGCTGAAATGACGAGCCAATAGTTTTAACGAGGGTTAACTACCCCCGCGCTAGTTAGCGGGGGTAGAGGAAGGGGTAGCTTGCTACCCCTCCCCCCCCACACACCGGTGATTTGCTTCACTTCACTTTTGGCTCCGGCGATGAACAGACATGTCTGTCCATCGTCCTCATTGACAGCTTTAATCTTTTTTTGCTTTTTCTTCCAGTTTGTGTGTGTGCGTTTGAAGTTGGCCTCACCCTTTATTGTTCACCATGCGCAAGTGCCCAGGGATTGCCGGTCGCCCTTGCGGTACATTCATGTCTGCGGTGGACACGGATCCTCACACCCTTTGCCCGCAGCGTTGAGGCCGACGGTGTGATAGAGAGAACACGTGTAGTGAGTGCAGGGAGTGGTGTGGTCTGCCTCCCAGTGGGAGAGGTTTCGCCGCTGGCGTAAGAAGAAGTCTAAGAGAGACCGTTCTCCTTCTGGGGTTGCCTTGAAGGAGGAAGGCTCTCGGGACTCTTCTTTCGCCGCCCAAACCTCCTCCGAAGCTCCCCCTCGTTCGGCTCCTAAGGGGAGACCGCCGAGTGGGAGCGCAGGCCCTAGTTCTGTTTCCCGACCTTGGACTGGGGGAGAGGGCGTCGCCTCCCATAGCGGGGCGGCTCCCCCTCCTCCTCCGGGGAGGTTGTTGCTAATGACTCTTTGTCTCATGATGATTTTTTTCAGATTTGGGCTCCCTTGGGGCTTAAGGGCCTGCCCTCCAGGGAAGCCCTGATTGACCTTGTCCAGTTGGGTGCCGCTGTTAAGCAGTCGCCGGTGATAGCAGAGGTAGATCCTCTGTCTATCGTCGACGTCGTGGTGGCAGAGGCTTCCGACGGGTCGGGTCAATCCTCTGCGGTTCCTGTTGTGGATGATGGGGCTGAAGGCTCTCCTCCCCCTTCCGTACATCCTTTGAAGGGGGAAGGGAGTCCCGCGGGCTCTTCTGCTGTCAAGCCTCCCTCTAGGGGGAGCGCTTTGACTGAGACTCCCCTTCAGAGGACTGATGGTCCTGACGATCTCCCTCGTGGCCGCCTTCGCCGTAAGGCTCACCATCCGCTGCGCCGCAAGGGCCTCCCGTCTCCCTATAAGGGTGCTAAGAGGTGCCTTTTTGAATCTTCGCCTCCTTCCTCTGAGGGGGACTCTCCTCGTCGTAAGCAGCCTGCAGCTCCAGCTTCCTTAGGCCTCTCCAGGGATCGGTCTCCTACGCCTTCCAGACCTTCCGCTTCTGGTGCAGACGTCCAGCAGCCTGACCTCGTCAGCCGACGAGGAACGGTCCCTTCGGGGCAAAGGGATGCTTCCCACGGTGTGGGTTCTTACCTTGCGCGTCAGGGTTCCCCTGCGCGCCCTTCTGCAGTGTTAGCGCGCAGGCGCTCCCCTGCTCGTCAGCGCTCTCCTGATCGTCAGCGTTCTCCTGTTCGCCAGCGCTCTCCTGATGATCGTCGCTCCTCTTCTCGCCAGCGCTCTCCTGAGGACATCGTTCATCCTGTTGTTCCTGTTGAGCGCCCAGTGCGCCAGCGTTCCCCTGAGCGCCCTGGATCTCCTGCCCGTCATTGCGCACCTGCGCTCCCAGTTCCTGACTTGGGCCCTATGCGCCCACGCTCGCCTGCCCGACCTAGAACTTCGGTTCAGGTCTTGCACAAGGACTCTTCTCCTCGCCCTCGCGATCCTGCTCGTCAGCCTGTTCCAGCGCAGCAACGCTCGCGGTCTCCAGCGCGTACTTCCAAGATGCCTGTACGCCCACGCGCCTCCTGTTCCTGAGCCCGTTCGTGAGCGTTCGCCTCTGCGCCCCGCGCCGGCAGCTCCCTTACAGGATTCCACGCGTCGCCCTCCTGCTTGCCAGCGATCACAGACGCATTAACAGTCGCCTGCTCGTCAGCGATCTCCTGCGCGTCAACGGTCCCCAGCGCTTCAGCGATCACCTGAACATCGGCGATCTCCAGACCGCCCGCGTGACCTATCGCCTGCGCGCAAGCGCTCTCCGACGCGCTGTCGCCCAGAGGATCTGGAGGGACATGGGTCGCCTTCTGTCAGCTCGCCAACGCGCCACCGCGCGCCATCGCTTGCCTACACGCCAGCGTTCACCAGCGTGCCGCCGATTGCCTGCTCGCCATCGCTCTCCCACGCTCTACAAGTCTCCTGGTCAACATCGTCAGCGGTCATCGGAGCGATCTCGTTCGCCCACGCGTCAACGTGCGTCAACGTGCTTCCTCGTCAACGTGCTCACTCGCCAGCTCGCCCACGCACTCGGTCGCCTGTGCACCCTCGCGCCCACTCGCTGCGCGCGATCGCTCCCGCGCTCGTTTGTCTCCGTGCGCTTGCGCGCCCGCGCCTCAACATCCTCTCGCGCGCAACTCCGTAGTTTCGCCTACGTACGAGCGTCAGCACGACCCCCGTTCGCGTAGGGTTCCGCAGCCCGCGACAGTAGCAGGAACGCGTGTCGCCAGACCGCCCTCAGGATCACCTCTGCCGAAGCGGAGGATAGGGAAGACCCATCAGAGAGGTCAGTACAACTTTCTCCCCCCTTTCCTTTTCCGGCAGGTCCAGTGGTGGCCACTCCGAAGGATCGCCCGATCCCCTTCCCTCCAGCGGGAATTTTGGACTCTGTGTCCGTGTCTCGGCAGACTTGGTTTGGTCCTTTGATGCAGGCGTTAGTGAAGGCTATGAAGCCGGCACTCGCCGATCAAGGGCACAAGCCAACAGCTGCCTCGCCCCCGCTGAAGAGTAGGAGAGGAGTGGACTTCGTGGTGACTTCTCCCAGGGAGAAGTTGGTTCCTAAGAGGTCTGTCAGGAAGGCTCCATCCCCTTCGCAGGCGCTTTCTCCTTCTCCCAAGGATGAGGCTTTTCCGTCCTCGGGAGAATCCAGTGAGGTGATGGTCTCCCCCTCGGCACCAAGGGGGGAGTCGTCTCCTCGTGGAGGGGAATCGTCTCGCGCGGAGGACGCCTTCCAAACCTCTTTGTTGGGGTCGTGTATCCCGCCCAGGAGGGAACCCAAGGACTCCAAGACAATCCCGAAGTCGTCTTCTAGGATTCGTCATGGACCAGCTGCACCCCGGGAGAACGTCCATGCATCTCCCCAGGAAGAGATACCGGGGACGGGAGACTTACCTGCCAGTCCGCAAGGAGGAGACCAGCAGGAGTCTGAGCATGCCTTCTGGGAGGTCCTGAGCCTGATGAGGCAACTCAACGGTTCCATGGATCCCGTGATCGCCCCCCGAGAAGGCAAGGACACGGTCCTGGACCAGGTGTACGGTACTCAGAAGCCCCCCAAGGCCAGTGCGGCTCTGCCCTGGTCCCAGGGGTTGAAGAGTGCCAGAGCCAGGGCCAATGCTCAACTCTTGCTTCCTCCAGTCGTCCCTCTGCCGGGAACAAACTCCTCCCACCTCCTCGTCTCCAGCAGAGGAGGTATTTTGAGATCTTGGGGGAGTCTAGTCTCGCTCTTCCTCTCCATCATTCCATAGAAGAGCTTGCTAAGGGGGTTCCTCTCGAGAAGCTCTCCGCCCGCCACGTGACGTTCTCGGCGTTGGAGATCCTGAGGCATGAGAAGGTCGTGAAGTGAGCGATGCAGGCCACTTGGGGCTGTATATATGGCTAGGGTCTCTGGGCATCCTATTGCGCTCCGAGGATTTGTCTATGGAGGCCAATAGGAAGGCCCTGGAGACCTTCCTACTCTCGGGCACCCGCTCCATCAAGTTCCTGGCACACCAAGTTACCACCCTGTGGGCCAACTGTGTATTGAAGTGGCGTGATGCGGTGACTGAGAAGTTCCACCCGAAGGTCCCCGCTGTGGATGTCTGTAGGCTCAGGCATGCTTCCCTCCTTGGGGGGAATCTGTTAGAGCCTCAGGACATGGAACAAACGGCTGAGAGGTGGAGGAAGTCTAGCCAGGACTCCCTCATCCATAGGGCCCTTGCAGCTCGGCCCTATAACCCTCCAGCTCCTCAGCAACAGCAGCAGCAGCCTCGCAAGACACCAAAGCAGGCACCGGCAGCTAAGAAAGTGGTGTTTAAGCCCCAGCCCTTTTCAGCCATGGACAAGAGGGGCGGTAAGTCCTCCAGGGGAGGCAAGACTCCTAGAGGGGGCGGCCGCGGCCGCAAACGCTAGGAGTGGCAGTCCCCCCCGCGTATCCACCTATGGGGGGGATGCCTTCGACGTTGCGTGCACAGGTGGCAGCAACATGGGGCCGATGCTTGGACAATTTCTGTGATCGGCCAAGGCTATCGCATCCCGTTCATAACATCTCAACCTCCCCTGACAGCGAATCCAGTGTCGTTGAGCTCCTATGTCATGGGATCGGTAAAGGGGCTGGCCCTTCGGGCGGAAGTCGAGACCATGCTCAAGAAGGATGCTCTCCAGGAGGTCGTCGACGGCTCCCCAGGCTTCTTCAGTCGACTCTTTCTTGTAAAGATGGCGTTTGGAGGCTGGAGACCTGTCATCGACCTCTCGGCTCTGAACAAGTTTGTCAAGCAAACTCGGTTCAGCATGGAGACAGCGGACATGGTCAGACTTGCGGTGAGACCTCTAGACTTCATGTGTACACTGAATCTAAAGGACGCGTACTTCCAGATCCCAATCCATCCGTCTTCCAGGAAGTACTTGAGATTCAGCCTAAACGGCAAGACCTACCAGTTCAAGGTGCTGTGTTTCAGTCTCTCCACAGCACCTCAGGTGTTCACCAGAGTGTTCATCCTGATATCATCATGGGCGCACAGGAACGGCATCCGTCTCCTTCGTTATCTGGACGACTGGCTGATCCTAGCAGACTCGGAGTCGACCCTTCTTCGACACCGAGACAGGCTTCTGAGTCTTTGCCAGGATCTGGGGATCATGGTAAATCTCAAGAAGTCCTCTCTGCAGCCGTCCCAACGACTGGTTTATCTAGGCATGTTGTTAGACACCAATCTCCACAAAGCCTTTCCATCAGACGACAGGATAGCAAGGCTGAGAAGGGTGGCGGAACCCTTCCTCAGGGGAGAAGAGCTTCCCGCCCAATTGTGGTTGCGTCTCTTAGGTCACCTGTTCTCCCTGGCTCGTCTGGTTCCAAACGGCCGCCTCAGGATGGGATCCCTGCAGTGGCGGCTCAAGTCCGGGTGGAATCAAGGATCTGATTCCCCGGACGTACAGGTCCCGATAGGATCTTTGGAACAGGCGGAACTGCGGTGGTGGCTGGTCGACGAGAAGCTGCGAAAGGGAGTGGATCTTCTCGTCCTCCCCCCGGAATTGACACTGTTTTCGGACGCGTCAAAAGAAGGGTGGGGGGCGCACGTTCTGAACCAGAGGACCTCAGGCCTTTGGTCAGAATCAGAAAAGTACCTGCACATCAACCTGCTAGAAATGAAGGTCGTCTTTCTGGCTCTTCAGCAGTTCCAACGGACCCTGACGGGTCACTCCGTGGTGGTGATGAGTGACAACACCACGGTAGTGGCTTATATCAACAAGCAGGGAGGTACCTTTTCGCAGCAGCTATCCCATCTTGCAGTAGAGATTCTGAGGTGGACCGAAGTCCGCTCGATAACACTATCAGCTCGCTTCATTCCTGGCAAGAGGAATGTGCTCGCCGACAGTCTGAGCAGGGCTTCGCAGATAGTGAGTACCGAGTGGTCTTTGGATCCTCAGATAGCCAACAAAGTCCTGACTTTGTGGGGTTCCCCGACAGTGGATCTGTTCGCGACAGCGTTGAACTTCAAGCTGCCTCTGTACTGCTCCCCAGTCCCGGACCCCAAGGCACTCTGGCAAGATGCTTTCCAGCAACGGTGGGACAACATCGACGTGTACGCCTTCCCACCATTCTGTCTGATGAGAAGGGTGTTCAACAGGACCAGACTATCAGTCAACTGTTCGATGACTCTGATAGCTCCGCTATGGCATCACGCAGAATGGTTCCCGGGCCTTCTGCAGCTCCTGACGGAGCTCCCGAGAGAACTTCCCCCACGACGCGAGCTACTCAAATAACCACACTCCAACATCCCTCACAAGGCCGTGGCCTCGCTTCGGCTTCACGGGTGGAGACTGTCCAGCATCTCTTCACGGAGAGAGGCTTTTCGCAACAGGTTGCGGAGAGAATGTCTCGGCACCTGCGAAAGTCCTCTGAAGGAGTCTACCAGGCAAAGTGGAGAGTTTTGTGGTTGGTGTCGTGGGAGGGGTATCTCTCCACTCGATGCCACTATTCCAGCAATAGCGGAGTTTCTCGTGTATCTGCGGGAGGAAATGCGCCTTTCTGTCTCGGCAGTGAAAGGCTATCGCTTAGCCTTAAGCTTGGCTTTTAGGCTGAAAGGTGTGGACATTTCTTCCTCGCTGGAACTCTCTCTACTCATACGTAGCTATGAGCTTACCTGCCCCAGTCGGAAGTGAGACCTCCTCCTTGGAACGTGGTTCGGGTTCTCAGGGCTCTTAAGAGACCTCCCTTCGAACCATTACGCCAGGCCTCTGATCGCCACCTGTCTTGGAAGACGGCTTTCCTGCTCGCTTTGGCTTCGGCCAAGCGTGTTAGTGAACTTCATGGTCTCTCGTACGACATCGCCCATTCAAGGGGATGGGGGGAGGTAACGTTCAGGTTCGTCCCTGAGTTTGTTGCCAAGACTCAGAATCCTTGAGTGCCGGATCCACGGTTTGACTTTCAGGATCGCGAGTCTCCGTTCTGTAACAAGCAACCCAGACCAGCTGCTACTATGTCCAATGAGGTGTCTGAGGTATTACTTGAAGAGAACAGCTGCAGTTTGTCCCCAAGTGCGAGCATTGTTTGTTAGCACAGGCAGGACGAAGAGGAGGGTCACCAAGAATACCATCTCGGCTTGGATTGGAAGGGTTATCTATCACGCCTTGAATCCAGACCCTCCTCCGTCACGTCGCCCTAGGGCACATGATGTCAGGGGCGTTGCTACGTCCCTGGCCTTCAAGAGAAACTTCTCTGTGACGCAGGTGCTTCAAGCTGGGGTCTGCAAGCGTCAATACGTTTTCTATTGGCCCTGTGGTGGCTGCACAACAGCTGGTCTAACCTCAGGCTCCTTTATGGACAGGTAGCAGTAGGTTGAGGGCGTTGTTACCCGGTTTTAGTCTGCGTGAATGAAAGAGTATGTCTGACCCTTACTTCTTTCTTCATTCTCCCCTCTCTTGGGGAAGCAGCATCCTGGCCTTCGCATAGCTGACCTCGACCTCTGCAGGTAACCCATGCTTCTTTGTGCTCCTAGTATTAAGTTTAATACTGTCGCGTCCCCCATACCCTGACGAGGTGGTATTGGGAACGTCCTATCCTAGATTCCTATCTAAAGGTCTCAAGGTCAACTTCATAGGACGAGTCACGCTTTCCTCCACACACAACTTGTGTAGGCCACTCGTTCCTAGCGAAGCAAGGAACTTGTGAGCTGCAGGGGCTCCTTTCCTTAAGTGCTACTCACTGGGAGGCGGAGCCCCCGGGTAAAGCCAAAGTCAGTAAGGCTGGGGACTTTCCACACTTCCTAAGGGGTAAGTCACCCAATGTAAATAGCGTGGTTTGTATTTCAGTTACGGAACAAATGACAAATTCGGAGATAATTTGTATTTTTCCTAACCATACAAACCTTAGCTATTTACACATATTTGCCCGCCAGCCCTGTCCCCCAAGTCAAGTCCTACCTCTAAGTGAAGTGAAGCAAATCACCGGTGTGTGGGGGGAGGGGTAGCAAGCTACCCCATCCCCTACCCCGCTAACTAGCGCCGGGTTAGTTAACCCTCGTTAAAACTATTGGCTCGTCATTTCAGCTATGCCGAAAGTAAACCCAATGTAAATAGCTAAGGTTTGTATGGTTAGGAAAAATACAAATTATCTCTGAATTTGTCATTTTTGGGTGAGATAGCCATGTCGTCCTGATGGGATGTTCCTTTAGTAGCTTCTTATGGGTATATATGACTACAGTGGATATTCCCAGAGAATTAAACTAAAGGTTTCCAGAATTCTAACTTCTGGTGCAAGTACCCTTAAGGTTCTCCTTTAGGATATCACATAAAAGCAGGGGACGTATTCTTGACACGCCACATAGCTATCTGCCCCCCACATAGCGTTTACGCTTCGATGGGGGAATTAGTGGCAAGATATGAGAGGAGCCGTTACAAAGTTCTCCTCCTCCGTTACTGTTATGGGTACTCAGATTACGTCATATGCGACGCTATCTTGGCTGACGTCATCACCGCCCGCCATCTCCATTCCTTTTGCAGTAGCGTGTTTGACCAGGTGTTTTTCCCAGTTGTTTCGCTATTTACTGCAGCCATGTCGCAATCTTCAGCTTCTTCTGTCTCTGGAAAGTTGAGTATTTAATTCTTTCTTATACTGTATAAATTAGCTCTGGCCATAAAGTAATGCTTTTCTATCGAAAAATACTGTTTTGTGGCGGAGCTATTGCCTAACTCGAGGCGTCCCTGATGCTGTCGTTCGCATTGCATGCTTTATTTAGTTAGCCAGAACGACTGTCCTGGTTTCTTAACTAATTATCAGTATTAGTTATTTAGTCTTCATAACTAGCAATTAGTTATATTATGCCGATAGTATTCTTTAATTTCAGCGAGTGTAGGTAGCCGATTTTATGATGCTAGAGATGCTTACCTAGTCGCCTAGGCGTTTTAGTTTACTTTCATGCATGATATAATATATGTTCCTAGTGTTATTTTAACTAAATGAAGATATTAGGCAATTATACATATAAGATTCAGTGATTGCACATGGGTTTTTCCTCCTTCTAGAGAGTATACAAGGGGTCTTGATGATTGAGGTAGTCGATTCCCCTGCCCCTAACCTAACAGCTTAGGGGCTTTAGTATACTTTCGCACCTCCCCGGTTACCCTTACATATAAGGTAATCTCTTCCCCACCCCTCTGAGGTAGCCTAGGCTACATCCTAGCCCTCCTTTCCTGAATTGTAATTCTGGTAAGGTTAGGCTAGGATTTTCTTTCCCTTCCGAGAGCCACAGTACATGAGCTTTGAGTTCAGGTCAGAACCTCAGAGAACCTGTCGTTTGCCCCCAGCTACCGCAATAGGTGAATGAACTCCTAAGTTGTTTTGCTACAACTAGAAAGAAAAATGAATAACTGGCAACGCCATGGCTGGGTAGTGCACTTATACATCTGAGATGACGAGTCACTCTACTTATAACTGATCTCCCACACTACGATCATCACCCCATGCTGGACTCTTTCTCTCTCCAGGGCTTTTTCTCTCAGTGTGCTTTGTGAGATGAAGGGCTTTTAAGGTACAGTACTATGCTGACTTGCCCTGGTCATGAAGGTCGCCCTTGAGGAACATAAGGTGGGTCGACATTAATCCGCTCTCCTCTCCCCATGGGAGAAGTTCCATGCACATTGCAAGAAGAGAGCTAAGAAGGATGGGTCCCCTTCCCCGTCTTCTTCTGTTGAGAGCAAGAAGCCTCCTGTGACCCTCTTAACTGAGGGTGCAGCCATTATCTCCATAATTTTCAGATTAGTGAAACTCTTGTTAATGTTTTCTTTCCCTCAGTGCATAGCAAACATGAGTCCCTACCTGATACTTATCCTTTGGCTTCAGCTCCAGCACAGCCTGGACTGGACTCAGTTCCAATATCTTTAGTTCCACATTATACCAATCTACTCAGATTCCCATCTCCACCCACGAGTGTGCTCAGTGGTGATCATCACACTTTTGTTACAGATTTTCAGAGCCAAGGTGACTTCTCACTTTAGGAGGACTCTCCAGTAAAAGTGCTGAAGATTTCACCCCACTCTCATCTGAGAACTTCTTCCCATGTGCTTAGTGAGAAGACATATCCCCCTGTATGGAGGCAGCCATCGTGGAAGGTGCTTACTTTTCCCTGGCTTGTATGCGCCAGTTGGGGTTACTTTGTACACCAAGGGGCCCGCAACTTCACCTTTCTCCACAGAAAGGCCCAACAATTCACCATTATCTTCGGATGTTGATAGGACATCCACAGTTGTGTCCATGATAAATTCCACTGTACAGGTTTGGCTGTTTCATCAGAGTACGAACGTTGGCTTCCCTTTCCCAACGTCCCTTTCAGAAGGTGAAAGTTTTATCAATGTCAACAAATGTCTCAGCTCCATGTGTCTCAACCACATGTATTGGCATACCCTCACGTGTGTGCGCTATTGTCACAGAATATGCACCATCCTTGCGTGTGAGTGTGCAGCTTGATCATGCCACCATCTTATCACTCACTCGTGGGGACACATGACCTAATCGTGTTTTGATTTGATCACGTAGCCTTGCGGAAGTGCCTAATGAACGCATGGTTCTTTTAACTAGCATTACTCCACTTTTCAGAGACCCTCAAAGGTCTCTTTGTGGTGTTGATGAGCAGCAACTCCAAAGTGGTGACTTACATCTGCCGAGCGATAGCCTTGAGCCAAGTCTTTAAACTAAAGGGACTCGATCTCTTTTCCTTGTGGGAGTTATCAGCTCTTATCAGGAGCTTTGAACAGACCTGCCCACCTCAGGAACTCAAACCCCCGTCTTGGGATGTGACAAAGGTACTGCGATCCCTCAAGATGGCACCTTATGAACCTTTAAATAGGGCCTCAGACCGAGACCTGCCCCTGAAGAAAGTTTTTCTCTTGTCCCTGTATAATTTAATACCTTCAACTCCTACTGATATGTCAATTGTCGTAATTAACATTCGGATGCCACCATTCACTTTAGGACAATTGACTTATTCAGTATATGTGTTACAATCCAAACCTTGGCATAAGTCTCTTTTTATGGTTTATTTATGAAAGATCTATTTTAATGTTGGTGTTGTTCTTAAAATACTTTAATTTTTCATTAAATCTTTTGTATTTTATTTATTTCCTTTTCTCACTGGGCTATTTTTCCTTGCTGGAGCCCTTGGATTTATGGCATCCTGCTTTTTCCAAATAGAATAGTATCTTAGCAACTAGTAATAGTAATAGTGTACCTCATAGGCCTGGTTTAAAGGTTTAAAGGTCGGTCATGAATGGCAGAGGAAGGGACACTGACATTGCCCTAACAAGCAGGACAATGCCCTAGAGACTGACCATTTATACAAATGATCAGTGACCAAACCCCATCCCCACCTGAGCCTCCTCTCCACCCAAGCTAAGACCAGGGAGGGCCAGGCAATGGCTGCTGATAACTTAGCAGATAGACCCATGGATTCCCCCAAATCACCCATCCTTAGCTCACAAAGAGTGTGAGGTTGCAGCCACTAATGGAACTAACAAGTCCAGAGCCCCTGGGTAAAGCCAAAAGCCAGATTGGCAAGGACGTCCACCCTTCCTAATGGTTGAGTCATCCCTAATAAATAGCGTAGGTTTATATTCCAGTTACGGAACAAATAACAAATTCATCGATAATTTGTATTTTTCCTACTGAAACAAACCTTTAGCTATTTATACAAACTTACCCGCCGACCCTATCTTCTTGAAGTCTTACCTCCAAGCAAAGTGAGGTAAATCACAAGTGTGTGAGTGGCATTGGTAGCAAGGTACCTTCCTACCTCCCGCTAACTAGCGGAATGGGTAGTTGACCCTCGCCAAAATTTTAATGGCTCGTCCTTTCAGTTTCACCAAAAATAATACCCCTAATAAATAGCTAAAGGTTTTTATCATTATGAAAAATACAAAAATTATCTACAAATTTTTCATTTTCATCCAACTAAATTTAAAGTGAACATTATAATGAATTTCCTTGATTTGTTGTACGAGGATAGTAGCCATCAGGAAGTTATTTTCCAGACTCAAGATACTTATGTTAAAAAACCAGAAGATCAGTTTGTCAGCAAATTTGGAAAGGCCCAGAAAGATGGAGATTGGGCTGTGATCGTTGCAGTCGGCATTTGATTAATCCTTTGGAAGAGAGACAGCACCATTTCTAACTCTGCACAGCTAACGGAACATTATCTAGGCCAACGTTTACACAGCAGTTATCTAATCTGGATGGGATGTCTTAATGGTAAGTTTGAAAATGATCTTGTAGGGGACGAGACCATGATTTGGTCTCTACTTTTTTTTTACGTTTAATTTATCGTCATCTCTCTGCTTGTGAATCTTTCTTGTTTTAATTGTTAGGGAGTTTTGTCTGAGAGGAAAGATAGAATCTTTTACATATTCTTTTGTGTAGATTTTCACAAGTATTTTGGATGTTGTGACATCTACACCAACTCAATCATGTACTTCTTATTAAATGGTTTCAACTTTGTATTTCTTTTTGTTGGGAAATTGTAGGAAAAGTAGATCAAAATGGATAAATATATTCATAAGAAGGATAAAGTTGGAATACTGAACAGCCTATTGTAATGTATTAGCTACCACATGGAGCTTACTTAAAAGGGTTTTTAGGTATTTGTTTTCATAAATCGATTCTTGTTATGCAGTACAGAGAAGCAACTGGCAAAATCTAACTGAGGCCCTTTGCATCAATAGGCGTAGTAGGAGGTGATGGTGATGCAGTACAGAAGGTCCTTCGACTTACAAACATTCGGGGATACAAAAACAAAGTCAACTGAAATCATGAATCTTAGATCTTGTATCAAAATTTCATATACTGTAATGAGACAAAGATATTCTGCAGTAAAACTGTATTATGTCATTTAATACTGTAAGTGAAATGACATTTGCAATGACCTAATCTTTATTTCATATGAAACAGGAATATTTTTTGACTTGTAGCAGGAAATCGTAGGCCTCGGAATCAGGTTAGGCTTACCCTAGGCTGAAATTTAACAAGATTCAAGTGACAAACAATTCGTCTAACAAACAGCTTCTTGGAACTGATTGAGTTTGTAAGTTGAGGATATTCTCTAACTAACACAAGATACTCGTTTGAAAAACTTCATGATGATGAGAGTGTACTCGGTATTGCACGAAAACTGAAACAGGAGAAAGTTGCATAGTGAGATGTTCAGTTGGAGAAAGTAGACAGGGAACGGATGAAAAGTTAAGGAGAAAGAAAGAGTAAGGTTTGAAGGATTGAAAGTGGACCTTTAGAATTGCTTAAAGGACATTTCTTGAGATAACTTGAGATTTCTTAATGCCTTGTAAACACTCGACCATTTCTCTGAAGAGGGACATTTCCCCTGAAGTGCTGTGCTTTACGTCCTGATCTATCTTTCCATTTCCTTTTCTGTTTAGCCATGTCAAAGTCTTGGAGTTGGATTTGGTGATCTTGTTGAACTGTTAAGAAAGTAACAGCTTAGTTAGGCCCCAAAAGTACAGTAACTCACCAAGACACTTTGTGAGATAAAAGAAGTCTGTTCTTATTTGACAAAGCCTTTTGGTTAAGTAGTTTAACCAGATTAATAGAACTAGATAACTGAGTTAGAAAAAATACTTCTTTGTGGCCAACCTTTAAAGCCTTCTGCAGATCATATTTTGCAATGAAAATTCTGAACAAGTGCATCGTGAAATGTGGTTAAAAGGTTTTCATCTTTCAGGTTTTGTGAAATGAAGAAGTCCCTCCATGCGTCGTCTGCACAGTTCATCCTTTGGCACCTGCTTAGTTAGGAAGAAAGACAGCCAGCCAAAATGCTTTAGGAACCCTTAGCAAATCCTGCAAGTACCAGGTGAGTTTTCCAATTCTAATCCACTCTGGTAATCTACAAGAGACTTTCAGCCAAGATATTTTGCGATATAAGAAATAGAAATCTTAAAGACTCAAACTTGTTTGCAAATGTCTTTTTCTGTTGAACAGGTTGATATAAGTCTTGTTTCATAGTTTATATATGACTGATCTATTTTAATGTTGTTACTGGTCTTAATATAATTTGTCACACTTCTTGTTATATATCATTTATAGTATATTGAACACTTCTCTATTTCTATTCTTCACTTGTTTACTTTCCTGTTGGAGCCCTTGGCTTGTAGCATCCTGCTTTTCCAATTAGGGTTGTAGCCAGGGTAGTAATAATGAAAAAGTGATAAATATGTTAACGATAGTAAATGTTGAAGCTTTTTATTAATAGTCTAGACCATTTTCCAATTAATCCTTAAGCCTTTTTGAAAATCTGTCTGCCATTGATTATTGTAACTAACCCAAAAGAGTGTTTTATTCATGGATGTATTTTCCTTTACAGGAAATGGATCCTTTTTCCATGACGCTGATGGAAATTTGGTGCCTTAACATCCTCTGTCTGTGGCACCAGGATTCCAGAACATTCCATCATGACTGACTCATCTCAGCCATTTATAATTATTTCTGTTTAGTTTGATTCATTTACATCTAGAAACTGCAAAACTATTTTACGAAAGTCTTACCTTCTGCACAGCAATGGTGTCAGACCAGTCAGGAATACAGATGTTTTTCCAATTTTGGGATTCTGTTGGGTTCAGTGCCCCCATTCTCAAGTTCATTTTAAAATTTTTGATATTTTACTATAGTTACGTACATATTGACTTTTGAAGTAATGTTTGTGTGGGTAATTTTGCCAGAGGGTACAAAACTTTTGGACTCCAGTGAGGCTGTAACTAAAGCTGCCGTATCAGGTTCATATCAGCTTTTCCAGGAAGGCTTCAATTCTCTGTGTAAGAAACTATATTTATAAATTTCCAAAAAGAGGTCAGATTAAAAACATCTATAGTATTAAGTTTAAAATGTGATAGATTGTGATATATATTAACCATACTATAAAGTTATTTGACCAAGTATTGAGGGCTGTTATGCAACATATAAAAATCCATTGATAAATGCTTAGATGCCATGAACCTATAGAATAAATTGACCCATACAATTCGAGGCGTTTATAGATCGATTCAATTTCTATGGATTTCTCAGCTGAATTCAATAGAATTCATTGAATAAAAAAGTTAATATTTCTTTTCTAACAATACTCCAGTTTTCAAATCGAGAGTTTTGACATTTTAGATCTGTAAAAGTAATTCCCCTCTGATGTTTTCAGTGATTCTGGAAGTGACTCAGAAGTCCTTCATCAAGTTTTGACTTTGAAAATCTCATTCAAAATTAACCCTGGATAGGTACGGTGGGTCGTTTGCGACCCCGAGCGTCAAAAAAAAACAGGTTTTTCTCACGTGACTCACCCCTGTGACTGAATTTGTGGGTGATCGACCTGCAGGAGGTGTCTCCCCTACACGCTCTAGTAGTGTCCAGATGTGCATTGCTGTAGCTGTACTCCTTCCCCGATTTCTGAGACGCATCGGGGTCGTTCGCGTCCGAGTTTACCCTTCTGAGGTAGTTTGCATAATTATCAAAGTTATTACGTATTATGAAATTGTCGTAGAATGGTGCAACTTGTATAGGTTATCAGTTGTGGAAAGTCTTGGTGGATTGTTTGGCTACCATGTGCATGTTTTTTTTTTTAGTTAAAATGTCGTTCATCACCACGAGGACCATTTTACCGCGAGTGCCCCTTTTTCATTTTTTTTCATTTTTTTGCCAAGTCATTTTTCCGTAAGATATTGCCAAATAGTGTCGTAAAACTTTTGCTTGTTTAGTGTTGGAAAGTGTGTCTAGATGATCTGGCTACCCATGCATGACTTTGTTTTTGTCAGATACGACGTAGTTATTGGTATATTGGGTATTTAACTGCGGTTACCAATTTCTGTTTTTTTTTCAATATTTGTAAAAATTACTACGTAGTAAGGAATTGCCGTATATTATTCATTTTTTTTTCATGTTTATGTGTTAGAAAGTGTGCCTTGATTGTTGGGCTAACACGTGCATGTCTTTTTTTTTATCTGAGATGTCGTATATTAGAATGTCGGGCATTTTACCGCGAGTGTCCCTTTTTCATTTTTTTTCATTTTTTTGCCAAGTCATTTTTCCGTAAGATATTGCGAAATAGTGTCGTAAAACTTTTGCTTTTTTAGTGTTGGAAAGTGTGTCTAGATGATCTGGCTACCCATGCGTGATTTTGTTTTTGTCAGATACGACGTAGTTATTGGTATATTGGGTATTTAACTGCGGTTGCCAATTTCTGTTTTTTTTTCAATATTTGTAAAAATTTACTACGTAGTAAGGAATTGCCGTATATTATTGATTTTTTTTTCATGTTTATGTGTTAGAAAGTGTGCCTTGATGGTTGGGCTAACACGTGCATGTCTTTTTTTTTATCTGAGATCCCGTATATTAGAATGTTGGGCATTTTTCCGCGAGTGCCCCTTATTATTTGTTTTGCATTTTTTTGCTTAGTCATGTTACCGTAAGGAATTGGCAAGTAGTGTCGCAAAACTTATATTTTTATAGTGTTGGAAAGTGTTTCTAGATGATCTGGCTACCCATGCCTATTTTTTTTTTAGCCAGATATGGCATATATATAAGTATGTGTTCGATTTTCCTGTGATTGCCATTTTTTCGTTTTTTCCCATTTCTTTCAAAATTACTACGTACTAAGGAACTATCACAGAGTAATATTTCATTTATATGTTTATTTGTCGGAAAATATGCCTTGATGGTTTGCCTAGCACGTGGCTGAAATTTTTTTTTTCTGAAATGCCGTATATTAGAATGGCCATTTTTCCACGAGTGCCCCTTTTTATTTGTTTTGCATTTTTTTGCTTAGTCATGTTACCGTAAGGAATTGGCAAGTAGTGTCGCAAAACTTATATTTTTATAGTGTTGGAAAGTGTTTTTAGATGATCTGGCTACCCATGCCTATCTTTTTTTTAGCCAGATATGGCGTATATATAGGTATGTGTTCGATTTTCCGGTGATTGCCATTTTTTCGTTTTTTCTCAATTCTTTCAAAATTACTACGTACTAAGGAACTATCACAGAGTAATGATTCCTCTAGATGTTTATTTGTCGGAAAATTTTGTTCACTTTTTTTTTGATTGAATATCAACAAATTTTTTTAGCTAAAATATTGTTTTACATTTTTTTTTTCGATTTTATTTCCCTTCAAAAAAATTTTTTTGGGTCAGAATTTTAATTTTATAAACGTAAAATAATCGACAATTATCCAGCAACCCACCATACAATTTTTATGCATATCCAATAATAATTAGATTAGTAAATAACACCTTGAAATTGACATACCCTTCCTACATTTCAAGTGGCAGATTAGGGAGTCTGAGTCAGTGTGGTTGGCGGCCATTTTGTGGACATATCCGAAGCGTAAGCTGCCCTATCTATATATATTCTTGTTCCCTATAGAATTTGTGATATTTTGGTATATTTTTACTGCATAAATATCATATTATATATTAAATATATGTATTTTTTTACGAAATTTCCAAGTACTCAAAAAATTACCTTTAGATATGGCCCCTGATATAAATGTAATTTACAAAATAATGAAGATTTTTTTACATATTTCTATTTTAGGATAACATATGTTTATTCCCTAAAAAAATTAGCCACTTCCTATTTCATTTGGGTACCCAAAAAAATTCATGAAATTTGGACAATTTTTTTTGGCCAAAAAAAGTTACCCTTTTTTTCTCATTTCAGATCTTCACCTCCATGGGTCTGACTTCATCCAAAATACATCAAGATGTGTCCTAAACATTCAAGAATCAATTCCTAAAAGGATTTGTGTATATATGTATAAACTTTTTTTTTATGAATTTTTATGTCAGGTCTTTTTTTTTTTCTACTTAATTTTTTAAAATATTTATAATAAATAGTTTTTCTGCAGATGAGTAGTATTTATCTTTACAGTTGTTTTAAGCATTCATTGAAGTTTTTTTTGGCAAAAGAAAAAAGGAGGTTACTGCAAAAACTGATTTTTCAAGAATTTTTTTTGGCGTCGGGGTCGTTCGCGTCCGAGTATACCCTTAAAGGGGTGTCCGAGGACCGTACCTATCCAGGGTTAAATAAGTTGAATCTTTTAATATTATCAGCATTAATGTTGGGGTACGTGATCTAAGGTATTGGAAGGGAAGCATTGAGGAAATGGATTTTGAGAAATCATTAGAACTTTGAATTTTCAATATTTAACTTAGCCGGTGATTATAATAGCTGCAACTCTGTTGCTCGACATAAAACTCTAAGGTAAAATTCGCCAGCGATCGCTACACAGGTTGCGGGTGTGCCCAACAGCGCCATCTGTCGTCCAGATACCCAGTACTCAATGTAAACAAAGAACCCAATTTTCTCTCTGTCGTGCTCCCGACAAGACGTGCTTATTCGCTGTTGCTAAACTGGATTTGTTTTCACAACTAATTGGTGAAGTACACTATTCTAGTTTTGAGCTTTCGCTATGCAGGTGTTTTATCTTCATCTTAAATCTTGAACTCGTTTTGGATAGATTTAATTATGGTGACAAAGAGAGTATGGACTTTCTTTCACTTTTAAATGGCCGACCCTTCCCTTAGCGGAAGTGTGTTTAGGCTTTTAGTAATTATATCACGTTATAGATTTTCCTCTATATATTTTATATCTCTCCGCCTTTATTAGGCCTCTTCGATTAACTTTCCATTTATTATAAACATATAAAAATAAATTTTAATGTTTTGTTTATATAGACCTTTCCTGAGAGTAGGTGGTCCTAACTTGGAAACCGAAGTTAATCAACGTTGAGCCCTTTATATCGTAATTAGCTTTTTAAGAGCTAAGGATTTAAAACTTTTTAAATGTAATATTTTATGAAAGAATTTCTTTGATAGTCTTCGTACTGTTTTCAAAGATGAACTAACGTTTAGTTTTTTTATGCTACGCAGTTGTTGACGTTCAGGACGTTCAACATGCGCTCTATCGTTACGATAGAGAGAGAGTGTATCACGGTTTCACTTTGCAGTAAGAGTAAATCGATTCTGACGTTTTGTTCATTCTTTCTTAGCTTAAATGTTTTAAATTCTAATTTAAAGGAACTTTTTATTTGAAAAACATTTCAGTTTTTTCCTTTAGTCAAATAACATGTTTTTTTGACGAAATATAATTGGGCTCTTCTCTTAGGTGCGAAATCAAGAGAGAAAGAGAGAGAGAGATAGAGACGGAGGGAGAGAGAGGAGAGAAAACGTTCCGTTCAAGCGGGTAACGTTGTTCTCGTGTTACTCGCGTCCCTAGTCGCTGTACGGGGAGGAAGGATAAAACGTTTTTAGGTTTTTATTCTCGTCCCCAGGCTATGTGCGGTGAGAGATTGAAAACGTAGTTATATGAACTAGTGTTTAGTCTCTTTCCCAGCCACTGATTTTTTTATCTTAAAATATGTTTTCTGTTTTTTGCTGGTATTAATGAGCTTGCATTATACGACTGATTTCGCAATTACTAACTTTTAATGAAGGGTAGAATTGCGTGTTTCAGGTAGAAATAAGTGCAAAACAGAAAATCGAAGTGATAAAGTGATATGCGCAAAGTGTTACAGTGTTGCGTCCGAGGCGCAAAGTGTTACAGTGTTGCGTCCGAGGGTTCGTCTGTTCGTGCCTGTCGTTCACCTAGTCCGGGACCTCTTACATGCTCCCAAGCCCAGGGGAGAAGTAATGTCAAACGACTTATGGGTTCGAGAGGCCTTGACCAACGAACAGACGTTTTTCCCTCTATGGTATCGGGTGTATCTTACCAAGATCTCCCCTACCATAAGACGAGAGAGACGTTGTTTCTCCTCGTCATCCGAAGGCTTTTCGCATAAGAAACCTGTCACAAGGTTTCGAAGCCCTTAAGCGAAAGTTAGTCCTTTCAGGACAGGTCCAGCGTCCTGGTTACAACCATTAGGACAGCTCTGACCCTATGCAGTCATCGGATAACTGCTCGCCGCCTAACAAAAGCGTAACACAGACTCCGAGAGTCTTTTTTTGTAGGCAAAGTGTTGCGGTCACAGACGTTACCCTCGTCTCTTACCACAACCTTTTCCGTTGATCCTTAATGGGTTGTATGGCAAGACATGCAGTATATGCTTGCCTCCCTTATGGAAGACTATTCTACCGATTAGTCCGTTGAGTCTAGCCGTTTATCTCATCGATATCCTGGCTTTCAGCCAACCTAACGTTCCTTTGTGCTTACTGTTGACGTTGGCGTAGCTTAGTCACGTCAGTCAGGTTGTTTAGAACCACACTCGATGCGGTCTCGTGTGGTTTTTCAGCCGCATTTGGACGTTAGGCCACTTGCTGATGCTCCTGTTGACGTTCAAGACGTTCACTAACAATCGGAGTTGACTTGTTTTGACGCTGTGCGTCAACCTCCGCATTCTAGAGTTGTTTTGACTGCTCAGTCTAGGCAGTCAAAGCAGTCTCGAGTGGACGCTGTGCGTCCTCACGCACCTGTTGTGGTTGACAGTTCAGTTGTTGACAGTTCACAGACTGTCAAGCAGTTACATGACGTTGCGTTCTGGTCCGCTACTAATGCACCAGTGAGTGTGGACTCTGCTTGTAAAGCATTGCCACCACGGTAGGTCTCTCCCTTGCTTGAGACTCAGCTTTTATCGGACAAGGTTCCTGTAGATGAGGAAGTTGCTGTTCTCCCTCCTACTGATATTCCCTTGAGGACTCTGTCAGATGGAGAGGAGCCTAAAGCTGCTTAGCCTCCTATGGACTTTATCTAAATCATGATGATTTTTTTTTAAGGATCTTTGTCCGGATCTTTTTGTAACTGCTGCTCCTCGTTCGCCTAAACGTCAGAGCTTACACTAGGCCTAGCTACTTCGAAGCCGTTGTTTTTAAGCTAGTGCTCTCTCGCTCTCCTAGAGAGCGTTACGTTGGCTAGGCGACTGGTTTTTCACCAGGAGGAGTTTGGGGGATACAGCCTTTGCTTTCCCTTCTTTTAAACTGGTTTATTGAGCGAGAGTCTGATATGACATGAGAGAAGTTCTCGGCTTGGGAGTTCATGCCTCTGCCCAGATAGACTTCTCAATTCTGGTAGACTCTCCCTGGCGCCTAGCCAGGAGACGCTCCAAGTTGTTTACAGGTCAACTTCACAGCTGTTTTCGAGCCTTTGAAGTTTTGCTGTACAATTATGTCACGCATAACAAGGCTTTCAGGGATGGTAAACGGTACCGCCTCAGTCGCTAACCCCGTCTGTTGCCACACCTGCTCCCGTAGACCCTAAATGGGCTTTGCTGCAAGACATGCAGTCCAAGCTTGCGTCCTTGATAGAGGACTTTAATGCGGAGAAGGTTGCTACCGAACCTTCTGGCCAACAACCTTCCAACCGGTCGGTTGTGCGCCCTGTTGACGCTGAGGTAACCTACTCGCGTCTGCCAGTTGAGGTGGTTCCTCCACCGATGCGACCCAGTGTGGGTTGCCAGCCGCACGTTGACGTTAAGCGACGCTTGGAGGTGGTTGTTGACGTTCAGGACGTTCAACAACCAGCAGAGGTGACTTGTTTTGACGCAGTGCGTCAACCTCAGCAACCCGGTAGGGTGTTGACTGCACAACCCAGACAGTCTAGACAGTCTCGGGTTGACGCTGTGCTTCCTCGCGCACCCATGGTTGTTGACAGTTCACAGACTGTGCAGCAGTTCCATGATATTGCGTCCGGCTCCGTCACGCATCCACCAGTGCGACCGGACTCAGCGAGCCAGACGTTGCCCACTCCATTGCCGTTTCCTCATCAGTTTTCGGATGAGGAACCCTCTGATGAGGACGTTGCTGAACAACAAGACGATCAGCCCCCAGAATAGATCAAGCCCTGCTATCCATCCAGAAGATGCTGAAGAAGGAACGCTGCTCAGTCAGGCTGTGGATGAGTCTGGTAGGGACGCTGTCATCCGTGAAACAATTTGTGTCACTAGGAAGACTACACCTCCGTCCTCTTCAATACCATCTAGCTTTTCACTGGAAAATGGACAAGACGCTAGAAGCGGTCTCGATCCCGGTTTCCGAAAAGATAAAGTCTTGTCTGACTTGGTGGAAGGACAATATCAACCCAAGAGAGGGTCTTCCCCTGGCTGTTCAGACTCCCAACCACGTTCTCTTCTCGGACGCATCGGACGTAGGCTGGGGTGCGACATTAGACGGTCGGGAATGCTCGGGAATATGGAACTCGAGTCAAAGGACAATACATATCAACTGCAAGGAGCTACTGGCAGTACATCTGGCCTTGAAAAGCTTCAGGTCTCTCCTTCAAGGCAAAGTGGTGGAGGTGAACTCGGACAACACCACGGCTTTGGCGTACATCTCCAAGCAAGGAGGGACCTACTCTCTGACGTTGTACGAGATCGCAAGGGACCTCCTCACCTGGTCAAAAGGTCTAAACATATCACTAGTAACGAGGTTCATCCAAGGCAACTTGAATGTCATGGCAGATTGTCTCAGTCGGAAGGGACAAATAATTCCAACAGAATGGACCCTCCACAAGGATGTATGCAAGAGACTTTGGGCCACCTGGGGCCAGCCAACCATAGATCTCTTCGCAACCTCGATGACCAAGAGGCTCCCAATCTATTGCTCACCAATCCCGGACCCAGCAGCAGTTCATATAGATGCCTTTCTCCTAGATTGGTCACATCTAGATCTATATGCATTCCCTCCGTTCAAGATAGTCAACAAGGTACTGCAGAAGTTCGCCTCTCACGAAGGGACATGGTTGACGCTAGTTGCTCCCCTCTGGCCCGCGAGAGAATGGTTCACCGAGGTACTTCGATGGCTAGTAGACGTTCCCAGAACACTTCCCCTAAGGGTGGACCTTCTACGTCAGCCACACGTAAAGAAGGTACACCAAGGCCTCCACGCTCTTCGTCTGACTGCCTTCAGACTATCGAAAGACTCTCGAGAGCTAGAGGCTTTTCGAAGGAGGCAGCCAGAGCGATTGCTAGAGCAAGGAGAACACCCACCCTTAGAGTCTACCAATCGAAGTGGGAAATCTTCCGAAACTGGTGCAAGTCAGTATCCGTATCCTCGACCAGTACCTCTGTAACTCAAATAGCTGACTTCCTCTTATTTGAGGAAAGAACGATCTCTTTCAGCTCCCACTATCAAGGGTTACAGAAGCATGTTGGCATCAGTCTGCCGTCACAGAGGCTTAGATCTTTCCAACAATAAAGATCTACAGGACCTCCTTAAGTCTTTTGAGACCACGAAGGAGCGTCGTTTGGTTACACCTGGTTGGAATTTAGACGTGGTACTAAGATTCCTTATGTCAGACAGGTTCGAGCCGCTACAATCAGCCTCCTTGAAAGATCTCACCTTAAAGACTCTTTTCCTGGTATGCTTAGTCACAGCTAAAAGAGTCAGTGAGATTCATGCCTTCAGCAAGAACATCGGATTCTCATCTGAAACGGCTACATGTTCTCTACAACTTGGTTTTCTAGCCAAAAACGAGCTGCCTTCTCGACCTTGGCCAAAATCGTTCGATATTCCAAGCTTATCGAATATGGTTGGAAATGAACTAGAAAGAGTCTTATGCCCTGTAAGAGCTCTTAAGTTCTATTTAAAACGAACTAAACCTTTACGAGGCCCGTCTGAAGCTTTATGGTGTTCAGTTAAGAAACCATCTTTGCCTATGTCAAAGAATGCTTTATCCTATTTTATCAGACTGTTAATACGAGAAGCTCATTCCCATCTGAGTGAGGAAGACCAAGCTTTTGCTGAAGGTAAGGACACACGAAGTTAGAGCTGTCGCAACTTCCGTGGCCTTTAAACAAAATAGATCTCTGCGAAGTATAATGGACGCAACCTATTGGAGAAGCAAGTCAGTGTTCGCGTCTTTTTATCTTAAGGATGTCCAGTCTCTTTACGAGGACTGCTACACTCTGGGACCATTCGTAGCAGCGAGTGCAGTAGTGAGTGAGGGCTCAACCACTACAATTCCCTAATTCCATAACCTTTTTAATCTTTCTCTTGAAATGTTTTATTGTTTTTGGGTTGTCCGGAAGGCTAAGAAGCCTTTCGCATCCTGGTTGATTTGGCGGGTGGTCAGAGTCATTTCTTGAGAAGCGCCTAGATTAGAGGTTTTGATGAGGTCCTGTTGTATGGGTTGCAACCCTTGATACTTCAGATCCTAGGGGTCGATCAGCATCCTGAGAGGATCGCGAGGCTCCGTAAGGAAGACGTACTTAAAAAGGCAGAGTAATTGTTCAAGTCGACTTCCTTACCAGGTACCTATTTATTTTGTTTTTGTTATTTTGATAACTTATAAAATGAAATAAAAATTCTTAGCTCATAATAATGTAAACATATAGTGCTGGTCTCTACCCACCCCCCTGGGTGTGAATCAGCTATTATAATCACCGGCTAAGTTAAATATTGAAAAATGTTATTTTGATGATAAAATACATTTTTGAATATACTTACCCGGTGATTATAAATTAAAGGACCCTCCCTTCCTCCCCAATAGAGACGCAGTGGAACGAGGAGAAAATTGAGTTCTTTGTTTACATTGAGTACTGGGTATCTGGACGACAGATGGCGCTGTTAGGCACACCCGCAACCTGTGTAGCGATCGCTGGCGAATTTTACCTTAGAGTTTTCTGTCGAGCAACAGAGTTGCAGCTATTATAATCACCGGGTAAGTATATTCAAAAATTTATTTTATTATCAAAATAACATTTTATCAAATGTTTTTCAGTGATTGTTTGTTGATGAGTCTGTTTAAGGAATTTTGCTAGAATATTCATCTTATTTCAATAGATTTCTAAAGAATTATATTTCAAATTAAGATTATTTTTAGTCACAAATTCTCCCGGGCAATCCTATGAGGACTTAAGAGCCTCTGTAACTTAAATGTCAAACAATTTATTCTTTTTGAGCATCAAATTTTGTTATTAGAATTATTTATGAGTTAAACTGACTACTGACTCAACCTCCTAAGCTCTCATCCAGCTCTCCTATTTCCTGACTGGTCTGTCACTGTTGGTATTAGTAAGATGTGAAGGTAGTCATCTGTGAAGACCTTCTGTAAAATGATGGTATGTTGTTACACATTTATTCTCGAGGCAATGCCTTCTGGTTAGGGACCTTCTCTCGACAGTCTCTCATAGGTTGTGTTCTCTCAGTCATGTGACTCAGTCTATACAATGTAAGGATATTTAGTCAGTACCGAGACTTGAAGCATTGCAGTGTATTGCCTCTGGAGTAAATGGATATGATTCTGTCAGTGGTGTTTTAGAGTTAAGTTTAGTTTAGGGATTTAGCATTTGGTCTCAGAAAACTATTTTGTTTTGTATTTAAATGTACAGTATAGGCAAACCACAGTTTTGTGTGTGTGTGTGTGTGTGTGAGAGAGAGAGAGAGAGAGAGAGAGAGAGAGAGAGAGAGAGAGAGAGAGAGAGAGAGTAAAAGAGTTAGCGAGTGTGTGTGCGCTTGTTGGAAAAAGACAGAAAATTCTTTTGGATGAGAAAAAACTTGGATATTGTTGAAGATGATTGAAGCAGCCTCTCTTGCTTGTCTCGTGGAGGTTCCACTGCGAGAAGGTTCAACTCATAACAAACCCTTAAACCTGAACCTTTGAGAATTGTGCTCAAGCTTTTCCTTGGTTAACTTACAGGCTCTCAATGTGACCCATTGCCAAGGTCTGTTGTGACAGTGTGCCTCAATTTCCTTCTATTTAGTTTTACTGGCCTCTTAGTCTTCTTCCTGTTGAAGATACAGTCATTTAATATTACTGCAAAACTTCTGTATACTTTTATAGAAGTACAGATACAGGAATTCCTGATGACTGTACATTCAAGTCCCCCACTTGAATCTAACAAATAGTCTCTTCTTGAAATATTACTTAATGATTCAATTAATCTTCTTTCATAACTATCGCTTAATGACTTCCTGTCCGTCTAACCACTTCAATTGGTTTTCCATTACTGTATTGTCTTTCTAATTTGGCTTGATCGTGAACCAACTCTGTCAAAAATGTCTTGTTTGAAACTGTGGTTTGTTTAACTGTTCAATTCTGAGATGAGAAAACCTATTTTCAGAGAAACTTCACTTTTATCTTCACTTGATGGGAACTGATTTAGAAATAGTGGAACATAAACAATTGAATGTTATCATCATGATTTGTTAGGTAACTTAGTTTTTTATATCTATTAGTATTTAAGTTTGAAGATTCACCTTTCCTTAAGCTGTGAAGGATTCAAAGTGTGTGTTTTATCAAATCAGGGTTTAATTTAAATGATATTCTGTACAGGATATTTCTAGGGTTCTAGAGAATTGATATTTGGATATCAGTAAAAGGTTAATGATATAATATACAGAACCAGAGAGTTCCTTAATGTAAAATAAGAAGAGGTAGAAAATGATGATGCTGTTTTAGATACAGACTTGATCAGTCAAACTACGATTGAATGAAAACAAAGGAGTCACTTGTAAATGGTTATCTTGGTTAGATTATGTTGTTCTAGACATTTTAGTTCCTTTTAAAACGTAAAGTAGTTTACATTATTTCTTATTCTTAAGTCTTCAAAAGCTAGAATATTGGTCTCTTTGTGTTCTTGATAACTGCATCAGCTTGTTCAATGGTAACAGCCTCATACTCTGGACAGTCTTTTAAGCATTACTTATATTTTTTCAATATTAATCTTACCCGATGATCATGTAGCTGTCAACTCCGTTGCCCGACAGAAATCTACGGACGGGATACGCCAGCGATCGCTATACAGGTGGGGGTGTACTCACCAGCGCCATCTGTGGTCAGGTACTCCAGTACTTCTTGTCAACACCACCTCAATTTTTCCTCTGTCGTGCCGCCGGCAAGACCTACATGGATACGCTGTTGATTTTGGAGTCTTTTGTTCACGGTTTTGGTGAAGTATTAGCTCTAAAATTTAGCCTTCGCTGTACAGGAAGCTTTTCCCTTAGCTTAGATAGCTTTTGGAATTAATTTGTGATAAGGTGGAATCGTTAGTTAGTGACCACAATCTTCTCTTGGCAGATGTCAAGGAACTTAAAGTGAAGAGTGCAGTGGGAAGTGTTAGTGCCAGTGCTGTGCATAGTGTCAGTGTCAGTGTTGCGCATGAGGATACTTCTGTGCGTGCCAGTCGTCCTCCCAGTCCGGGACCTGTTGCAAGCTCCCAAGCCCAGGGGAGAAGCAACGTCGAAGGACCAAAGGGTTCGGCAGGCCTTGATCGGCGCACAGTTGTATCCTCAGTGGTTGCGGGCGTATCTGATAGAGATCGTCACTTCCACTCCCAGACGAATGAGCCCTTAAATTCCTCGTCTGCGGAAGAGGTTTCCAGGAGGAAACGGTGGACCCAGGTCTCACGACCTCTCAAACGTAAGGTCCCTTCCGAGCTAGTCCAACGGCCCAGGTGTAGCCACTGGGCCAGTTCGGACTCGCCGCAGTCATCTGATGACTGCACACCTCCCAAGAGAGGTAGAGTGGTGCCTCAACAGGCCTCTGCTCCAACCACTGTGGACCCCAAGTGGTCAATGCTGCAGACTATGCAGTCTCAGCTTGCGGCTTTGATGCAGGAGTATCAGGCAGAGAAGGTTAGCACCACTCCTCCTGCGAGCGCTCCTCCACCTCTGCGCAGTCCTCCCTGCCAGACGCATGTTCTTGCGGCTCCTCCTGCTTTCATGCGTGAGCTGCCGCATCGGGAGTTGCCAGGTTCCAGCACTATGCGGCAACCTCCTCAACCCATGAGGCAGGAGCCTCATGCTATGCGACAACCTCCTCAACCCTTGAGGCAGGAGCCTCAGGCTATGCGGCAACCTCCTCAACCCTTGAGGCAGGAGCCTCATGCTATGCAGCAACCTCCTCAACCCTTGAGGCAGGAGCCTCATGCTATGAGGCATCCTCCTCAACCCATGCAGCACGAGCCTCATACCATGCAGCAGCCGCATTCTATGCAGCATGAGCCTCATCCCATGCAGCTTGAGCCGCATGCCATGCAGCATGAGCCTCATGCCTTACAGCATTCGCTTCTGACCACTTCGCTTGCTCCTCAGACCACCGCAGAACCTCCCTCACACCAGCCCTCTGCCTTTGTCATTGCCAGCCCTCAGTCTATTCAGCAGAGGCATGATGATGGATCCGCAAGTACGCATGCACCCGTTCTGCAGGATTCAGCCATTCAGCCTGCCGCTCTGCCTTTACCTCTCGCTACTCAACTCTCAGGCAATGAGGTTTCTGAGGATGAAGCTGCCCATCTGGATGATCCTCCATCTGATGTGGAAGGACACAAGTCTTCGCCGCCTTCCTTAGACTTTCGCAAGGTCCTGGCGCTGTTCAGAGAGTTGTACCCTGAACACTTCGTGTCTGCAGCCCCTCGTTCTCCTCCCTCCGAGTTTTCTCTGGGCATGCAATCTACAACGCCTGCCTACACCAAGCTTGTCCTCGCCAGATCATCAAGGAGAGCTTTGAGGGTTATGGGGGATTGGTTGCAGTCCAAGCAGCAACTGGGAAGGACCTCTTTTGTGTTTCCTCCTAAGCTGGCTTCTAAGTCGGGCGTCTGGTATGCCACGGGAGAGGAACCTGGCTTGGGGGTTCCTGCCTCTGCCCAGGCCGACTTCTCAAGTTTGGTTGACTCTCCCCGCAGGTCGGCTATGAGACGCTCGAAGGTCTGCTGGTCCTTTTCAGATCTGGACCACTTGATGAAGGGAGTCTTTCGCGCCTTCGAAATTTTTAACTTCCTCGATTGGTGTCTGGGAGCCTTAAGCAGGAAGACTGCTCCTTCTGACAAAGACGCGGCCATGCTGATCATGTCCAGTATGGACAAAGCAATTCGCGATGGTTCTGGCGAACTTGCGGCTATTTTTGTCTCAGGAGTCCTCAAGAAAAGGGAACATCTATGCTCCTTCTTATCGGCTGGTATCACCCCTTGCCAGAGGTCAGAGTTGTTGTTTGCTCCTCTCTCCAAGTGCCTGTTTCCAGAGGAGTTAATCAAGGGGATGGCTGCGGCTCTTATCCAGAAGGATACACATGACCTCATGGCTTCTTCAGCACGTAAGGCTAAAACCTTACCTTCCGTACCTAGATCTTACCGCACCCCTGTTGCTTATACACCTGCTACTAGGTTCATTCCGCCCTTTCGTGGTAGAGCCTCCAGTAGAGGAAGTACCCGTGCAGACAGTCACCGGGGCAAGTCCAAGAAGGGTGCCAAGTCCACGAAAAGCAAGCTTTGACTTCCTTCCTCTCCAGACAGCTGTAGGAGCCAGACTCAAGACCTTCTGGCAAGCCTGGGAGAGCAGAGGTGCAGACGCTCAGTCTGTCAAGTGGCTAAGGGAGGGATACAGAATTCCGTTCTGCCGCAATCCCCCTCTGACCACATCTCCCATCAACCTCTCTCCCAACTACAAGGAGAAGGACAAGAGGCTAGCGTTACAACAAGAGGTGTCGCTCCTGCTACAGAAGGAGGCAGTGGTGATAGTTCGGGACCATCAATCCCCGGGCTTTTACAACCGTCTCTTCCTGGTGGCCAAGAAGACAGGAGGTTGGAGACCGGTGCTGGACGTCAGTGCGCTCAATGCTTATGTCACCAAGCAGACGTTCACAATGGAGACGACGAAGTCTGTCCTAGCAGCGGTCAGGCAGGAGGACTGGATGGTCTCGTTAGATCTGAAAGATGCCTACTTTCACGTTCCCATCCATCCAGACTCCCAACCTTTTCTGAGATTCGTCTTTGGAGAGGTTGTGTACCAGTTCCAAGCCCTGTGCTTTGGCCTGAGCACGGCACCTCTTGTGTTTACGCGACTGATGAGGAATATTGCGAAATTCCTTCACTTGGCAGACATCAGAGCCTCCCTTTATTTAGACGACTGGCTTTTAAGAGCTCCCACAAGTCGTCGCTGTCTGGAGAGTCTCAGATGGACTATGGATCTGACCAAGGAACTGGGCCTCCTGGTCAATTTAGAGAAGTCCCAGCTCGTTCCTTCCCAGACCATCGTTTACCTGGGTATGGAGATTCAGAGTCGAGCTTTTCGGGCTTTTCCGTCGGCCCCAAGAATCAACCAAGCCCTGGAGTGCATCCTGAGCATGCTGAGGAGGAACCGATGCTCGGTGAGGCAGTGGATGAGTCTAACAGGGACTCTTTCATCGCTAGCCCTGTTCATCGAGTTAGGGAGACTCCACCTCCGCCCCCTTCAGTACCATCTGGCAGCTCACTGGAACAAGGATATGACGCTCGAGACGGTCTCAATTCCTGTTTCCAAAGAGATGAGGGCTACTCTAACGTGGTGGAAGAACAGCATTCTTCTCAAGGAAGGTCTTTCGTTAGCTGTTCAGACCCCCGACCATCATCTCTTCTCGGACGCATCAGACTCGGGCTGGGGCGCGACATTGGACGGACAGGAATGCTCGGGGATATGGAATCAGGAACAGAAAACGCTTCATATCAATTGCAAGGAGTTGTTGGCGGTTCATCTGGCCTTAATGAACTTCAAGTCCCTCCAGCTAAACAAGGTGGTGGAGGTGAACTCCGACAACACCACAGCCTTGGCGTACATCTCCAAGCAGGGAGGGACTCATTCGAGGAAGCTGTTCGAGATCGCAAGGGACCTCCTCATTTGGTCAAAAAGTCGAAAGCTCACGCTGGTAACGAGGTTCATTCAGGGCGATATGAATGTCATGGCAGATCGCCTCAGCCGGAAGGGTCAAGTCATCCCCACAGAGTGGACCCTTCACAAGAATGTTTGCAACAGACTTTGGGCCCTGTGGGGTCAGCCAACTATAGATCTGTTCGCTACCTCGATGACCAAGAGGCTCCCATTGTACTGTTCCCCGATTCCAGACCCGGCAGCAGTTCACGTGGATGCCTTTCTGCTGGATTGGTCCCATCTCGACCTGTATGCATTCCCGCCGTTCAAGATCATCAACAGGGTTCTTCAGAAGTTCGTCTCTCACAAAGGGACACGGCTGACGTTGGTTGCTCCCCTCTGGCCCGCAAGAGAATGGTTCACAGAGGTACTGCAATGGCTGGTCGACGTTCCCAGGACTCTCCCTCTAAGAGTGGACCTTCTGCGTCAACCTCACGTAAAGAAGGTACACCCAAGCCTCCACGCTCTTCGTCTGACTGCCTTCAGACTATCGAAAGACTCTCAAGAGCTAGAGGCTTTTCGAAGGAGGCAGCCAGAGCGATTGCCAGAGCAAGGAGGATATCCACTCGCAGAGTCTATCAATCTAAGTGGGAAGTCTTCCGAAGCTGGTGCAGGGCCAATGCAGTTTCCTCAACCAGTACCACTGTAACCCAAATTGCTGACTTCCTGTTACATCTAAGGAATGTTAGATCCCTATCAGCTCCTACGATCAAGGGTTACAAAAGTATGTTGGCAGCGGTTTTCCGCCACAGAGGCTTGGATCTTTCCTCCAACAAAGATCTGCAGGACATCCTTAGGTCTTTTGAGACCTCTAAGGAACGTCGGTTGTCCACTCCAGGCTGGAATCTAGACGTGGTCCTAAGGTTCCTTATGTCATCAAGATTTGAACCTCTCCAGTCAGCCTCTTTCAAGGACCTCACTTTAAAAACTCTTTTCCTCGTTTGCCTTGCAACAGCCAAAAGAGTAAGTGAGATTCACGCCTTCAGCAGGAACATAGGTTTCACATCTGAAACGGCTACATGTTCCTTGCAGCTCGGTTTTTTGGCTAAAAACGAGCTTCCTTCACGTCCTTGGCCTAAATCGTTCGAAATACCTAGCCTATCCAACATGGTGGGTAACGAGCGGGAGAGAGTACTTTGCCCTGTCAGAGCTCTTAGGTACTATCTCAAAAGGTCAAAACCCTTGCGAGGACAATCGGAGGCCTTATGGTGTGCTATTAAGAAACCTTCACTACCAATGTCTAAGAACGCAGTTTCTTACTACATAAGGCTTCTAATTAGAGAAGCTCATTCTCATATGAAGGAAGAAGACCTTGCTTTGCTGAAGGTAAGGACACATGAAGTGAGAGCTGTGGCTACTTCAGTGGCCTTCAAACAGAACCGTTCTCTGCAGAGTGTTATGGATGCAACCTATTGGAGAAGCAAGTCAGTGTTTGCATCATTCTATCTCAAAGATGTCCAGTCTCTTTACGAGAACTACTACACCCTGGGACCATTTGTAGCAGCGAGTGCAGTAGTAGGTGAGGGCTCAGCCACTACATTCCCATAATCCCATAACCTTTTTAACCTTTCTCTTGAATACTTTTATTGTTGTTTTTGGGTTGTACGGTCGGCTAAGAAGCTTTCCGCATCCTAGTTGATTTGGCGGGTGGTCAATTCTTTCTTGAGAAGCGCCTAGGTTAGAGGTTGTGATGAGGTCCTTTAGTATGGGTTGCAGCCCTTTATACTTCAGCACCTAAGAGTCGTTCAGCATCCTAAGAGGACCGCTGCGCTCAGTAAGGAAGACGTACTTATTAAAGGCAGAGTAATGGTTCAAGTCGACTTCCTTACCAGGTACTTATCTATTTTATTTGTTATTTTGAATAACTAATAAAAATGAAATACGGGATACTTAGCTTCTTTGTTAACATGTATACTGGTTTTCACCCACCTCCCTGGGTGTGAATCAGCTACATGATCATCGGGTAAGATTAATATTGAAAAATGTTATTTTCATTAGTAAAATAAATTTTTGAATATACTTACCCGATGATCATGATTTAATTGACCCACCCTTCCTCCCCATAGAGAACCAGTGGACCGAGGAGAAAATTGAGGTGGTGTTGACAAGAAGTACTGGAGTACCTGACCACAGATGGCGCTGGTGAGTACACCCCCACCTGTATAGCGATCGCTGGCGTATCCCGTCCGTAGATTTCTGTCGGGCAACGGAGTTGACAGCTACATGATCATCGGGTAAGTATATTCAAAAATTTATTTTACTAATGAAAATAACATATTATCCCTTTTTTAAAAGGTTATTACTGAAAAAAATTCAGTCATATTTTCCCAGTTAGAGATGGATTTTTGTAAGATTAGCATTGCTGTCGGTTTCCAGTATCTTATTTGGCAGATTATTGGTCTAAATGATTGAAAAAATTAGTTATGTGTTGAGTCCATCAGTTTTATTATAAAGTGAATTAAGAAATAGGTCATTTATTGTGGCGTTGTCTCCAATAATTTTAGCATAAGTTGGGTTGCTCTGTCTGTTTCCAGTATCTTATTTGGGAAGTTATTGGTCTAAATGATGCTAGAAAATAGGCAGAGGGATTCCCTTGACCCTATAGAGCAGAAATGTGGCTCTTGTGGTTATCCAGGCAAAGAATATTAACTTGCAGGTTTTCTCATTTACAGTTTTATCAAGATCCTTTTTGTTTCCAGCAGATTTTTATGGTCAAAGAAATGATGCTTTAGTTAATATCATTTTTCAAAGTTCTTTTTATTGCATCAGTGAGAAACAGAATTATTTAAAGGCAAGCGTCAGTCACAATTAGTTTTGAGTATTAATATATATTACTGTATCATAATGTTATTGATGATGTTATATATATATATATATATATTTGTAATCAGTTTGGATCAGGTAGTTCCCAAATTGCATTTTTACACTGCTTCTAGCTTTTTATAAGTTCCTGTTGGGCAACTGAGAGACTCCTGAATGGTAATAGACTACCCAAGATTTCCAATGCTTACCTTCTTGATATCATCTCCAACTGAACTTGTCCCTTACTTTCAGCTCTTCTCTTGTTTCAGTCATTTGCTTAATACAGGGTGACCCCCACAAAAATGCCATAAATGGAATAGTTAATAAAATTCACATTGTTTTCTGCAATCTAATCATATTTAGTGCAAATCAACTTCAGTCTATGTCTGACTTGTTCTCCAAGATTCAGTCATGAATATCCAACAGTCTTTGTTTTATCTTCATTCCATGATATGTTCCAAATGTGCACCTCTGCGTTGCAAGCACAGCTGGATACGAAATGCAAAATTGTCAGTAACTCTTAACAAACTCCTTTCTTGGCATTGCCCTGAATTTGTCTTGTGATGGCCCTCTTCTGTTCAGGAATAGTCTTGGGATGGTTCTGATAGACATTGTCTTTGAGATAACCCCACAGATAAAAATCTTGGGGTTTAAGGTCCGGTGAGTGTGAAGCTCATTCAGAATCACACCTTCTACAGATGAGACTATCACCAAAGTGTCTCTGCAGCCATTCCAACGAGTCATTTGAAGTGTGGGGAGTTGCCTCATCCTGTTGAAACTGCTGTTCATCCCTCACATCTTTTCATCTGCCCAAAACTTCTTAACAACTAGTGCGTAGTGCTCAGTATTAATCGGGACTGACCATTCATTCTGGTCTTCAAACCAGTACAGACCAATGATCCCATGTTTTGATATTTCAATTGATGCGGTGCACTTGATGGAGTGCAGTGGCCTTTGCAGACAATCTTCTTTTGGGGTTGTCCCCCAGAAGATGTTATTCTTTGAGCTCACATATCCAGGCAACAGAAAATGAGCTTCACCAGAGAACCAAACATCCTCCAACAAGTCTGGGTTCTCATTAATCTTGTCGCAGAACCATTGACACATCACCACAAGCTTTTCCATGTCCTCTTGAGTGATTTTATGTTTAATCTTGGTTTTGTAGGGGTACAAGTGTGGATCCTGCACTAAGATCCTTCTTATGGACTCCCGAAAAAGTCAAGTTCTTGGCTGCGACGTCTTAACGACTTGCGTGGACTGTTATCAACCGAGTCCCTGACAGCATCAATATTGACTGGTGATCGAGAACTCCTGGGCCGACCAGAATGAGCGGCTCTGTTGCCCTTAACGTTCAAGTTTAAGATTGTTTTATTTCTGGATATTGACAACATTGAAATTTTCTCTTGGAGGGAGCTTACTCAGTCACCATTGGTTTTGTCTCAAAGTAAGATTCTACACAAAATGTCTTTTCTTGAACTGTCCAAGACATTTTAGAAACTGCTCTACTTTAACCGTCCTTGCAAAGCCTCTTGATAAACATGAAATATTAAAACAATTTTTACGGGTGACATTTTTTTGGGTCGCCCTGTATCTCCAGTTAAACTTGTCCCTTACTTTCAGCTCCTCTCTTGTTTCAGTGAATCACATCTTATCTGTTTCGCAACTAATGCTTGCTGCAGTTTTTCACGCTGCTTGAAGCTTAGGTGGTCTTTGACACTGCTAGTTTTAATTACTTCTCTCACACATTTTCAGTATCACTTCTATTTAGATATTTAATTGTTTTTTTTTTACTTAGGAAAAAGTATTTCACATTTTATTTCATAGAAAATCTCCATCTCTCAAACAGATGTCAAAAAATATGTGGAAAACATTGAACTTTTTTAAATATTTAACTTAGCCGGTGAATATATAATAGCTGAGCCTCCGGCAGCTCGACAGAAAAACACACAAAAACTCGCGAGCGATCGCTATGAAGGTTGCGGGTGTGCCCACTAGCGCCAACTATCGGCCAGATACCGCATATACATGTAAACAGACCCAATTTTTCTCTGTCGGCCTTAACGACAAGACGTATCAATACTCGCTGTATAACCTGGAGTTTTCTCAACATATTTGGTGAAGTACTTCCTTTTGGTTTGAGCTTTCGCAGTGCAGGTGTTTTATCTTCAACTTAAATCTTGAACTCATTTTTGGATAGATTTAATTTTTGATGACTTTGGATTGTTTTTTGGACTTTCTTTGACTTTTAAATGGCCGACCCTTCCCTTAGTACGGAAGTGTGTTTTAGGCTTTTAGCAATTATCTTATCACGTTATAAATTAATTATAGATTTTCCTCTATATATTTTATATCTCAACCGCCTTTATTAGGCCTCTTCGATTAGCTTTCCATTTATAATAAACATCAAGATAAATTTTAATGATTTGTTTATATGCGACCTTTCCTATTCCTCCTCTAATCCGAGAGTAGGCGGTCCTAACTTGGAAACCGAAGTTAAACAACGTTGAGCCCTTTCAATCGTAAATAACTTTTACAGAGCAAATGATTTAAAACTTATTAAATGAATATTTTTTAGTAGATATTTTATGAAAGATTTTCTTTGAATAGTCTTCGTACTGTTTCAAAGATGAACTAACGTTTAGTTTATTTATGCTACGCAGTTTGCGCTCTATCGTTACGATAGAGAGAGAGAGAATCACGGTTTCACTTTGCAGAAAGAGTAAATCGATTCTGACGTTTTGTTCATTCTTCTTTCAAACTGAAATGTTTTAAATACTATTTTAAAGGAACTTGTTAATTGAAAAACCTTTCAGTTTTTTCCTTTGGTCAAATAACCTGTTTATTGACGAAAGGTAAGTGGGCTCTTCTCTTCGGTGCGAAATCAAGAGAGAGAGAGAGAGAGAGAGAGGAAGAGAGAACGTTCCGATCTTTATTCTCGTCCCAAGCGAGTAACGTTGTTCTCAAGTCAGTTTTTTTACTCTCGTCCCTAGTCTCTGTACGGGGAGAAAGGATAAAACGTTTTTAGTTTTTATTCTCGTCCCAAGGCACTGTATGGTGAGAGATTGAAAACGTAGTTTTGAATGAACTAGTGTTTAGTCTCCTTCCCAGCCACTGATCTTTTTATCTTAATATATGTTTACTGTTTTTTGCTTGTATTAATGTGCTTACATTATACGACTGATTTCGCAATTGTAACCTTTTGATGAGGGTAGAATTGCGTGCTTCAGGTAGAAATCATTTTTATTCATACCTAATGTGAATTGTTGAAAAATTCGATTTCAGTGAAGTAAGTGCAAAACAGAAAATCGTAGTGATAAAGTGATAATTGCGCAAAGTGTTATCAGTGTTGCGACCGAGGGTTCGTCTGTTCGTGCCTGTCGTTCGCCTAGTCCGAGACCTCTTGCAAGCTCCCAAGCCCAGGGGAGAAGTAATGTCGTACGACTTATGGGTTCGAGAGGACTTGATCAGCGAACAGACGTTCCCTCTATGGTTTCAGGTGTGTCTCATCAACACCGCCCCTACCATAAGACGAGCGAGACGATTTTCTCCTCGTCATCCGAAGGCTTTTCGCATAAGAAACCGTGGAACAAGGTTTCGAGGCCCTTTAAGTGAAAGTCAGTCCTTTCAGGACAGGTCCAGCGTCCTGGTTTTAACCATTAGGACAGCTCTGACCCTATGCAGTCATCGGAAGACTGCTCGCCGCCTAAACAAAAGCGTAACACAGGCTCCGAGAGTCTTTTTGTAGGCAAGGTTTTGCAGTCACAGACGTTACCCTCGTCTCTTACCGCAACCATTCCCGTTGATCCTAAATGGGTTGTACGGCAAGACATGCAGAATAAGCTTGCCTCTCTTATGGAGGACTATTCTGTTGAGCAGGTTCACGATGATCCTCGCCGCTTAGCTGATCGAGATCTTGGCCGTCAGTCCCCCAAACGAGCCTTTGCTCGTCCTGTTGACATTGACGTTACAAAGTCACGTCAATCGTGTTTAGTAGAGCCTCACTAGATGCAGTCCCGTGTTGACTCTCAGCCGCTTGTGGACGTTCAGCCGCTGCCGCTTGCTCTTGTTGACGTTCAGGACGTTCACCAACCAGCATAGTTGACTTGTTTTGACGTTGAGCGTCAAGCACCGCAGTCAAGAGTTGTTTTGACTGCTCAGTCTAAGCAGTCAAGGCAGTCTCGAGTTGACGTCGAACGTCCTCCCGCACCTGTAGTTGTTACTGGTCAGTCCTTTAAGCAGTTACATGTCATAGCGTCCTTGACTGATACTGTTGCTCCTTTGCGTGTGGACTCTGCTTGTCAAGCATTGCCACCATGGCAGGTCTCTCCCTTGCTTGAGACTCGGCTATTGTCGGACAAGGTTCCTTCAGATGAGGAAGTTGCTGATCCCCCTCCTACTGATATTCCCTTGAGGACTCTGTCAGACGGAGAGGAGCCTAAAGCTGCTCAGCCCTCTATGGACTTTAAATAAATCATGCTGATTTTTAAGGATCTTTGTCCGGATCTTTTTGTAACTGCTGCTCCTCGATCGACTAAACGTCAGAGTTTACACTAGGCCTAGCTACTTCGAAGCCGTTGTTTTATAAGCTAGTGCTCTCTCGCTCTTCTAAGAGAGCTTTACGTTTGCTAGGCGACTGGTTAATCACCAGGAGGAGTTTGGGGGAGACAGCCTTTGCTTTCCCTACTTTTAAGCTGGCTTATAGAGCGAGAGTCTGATATGACACGGGAGAAGTTCTCGGCTTGGGAGTTCCTGCCTCTGCCCAGATAGACTTCTCAAACCTCATAGACTCTCCCTGGCGCCTGGCCATGAGACGCTCCAAGATTTTATGGTCGACTTCAGAGCTAGACTATCTCCTGTTAGGAGTTTTTTCGAGCGTTTGAAGTTTTGCTGTACAATTATGTCATGCATAAACAAGGCTTTCAGGGATGGCTCCAATGATCTGACAGCCACGTTCTCTGCAGGAACAAGTCCCTCAGGGATGGCTCCAATGATCTGGCAGCCATGTTCACTGCAGGAGTACGTAAGAGGCAAGTGCGCTCAATGTGTTCATTGTCAAGACAAACTTCACGATGAAGTCTACCAGGCTGTCTTGACAGCATTAATGGAAGGCGACTGGATGGTCTCTCTCAACCTTCAGGAGGCATACTTCCACATTCCTATACACCCGGATTCCCAACCGTTTCTGAGGTTTGTTTACAGGAATGTGGGGTACCAGTTTCGAGCCCTGTGCTTTGGCCTCAGTCCTGCTCCTCTCGTGTTTACGAGGCTCATGAGGAATGTGGCAAAATCCCCCCATCTATCTCAGAGCATCGTCCAGTCTTCGCTGTCTGCAGGATCTACATTGGACGTTGAGTCTGGCCAGGGAGTTGGGACTTTTGGTCAACCTAAAAGTCCCAACTGATCCCATCCCAGATTATTCTATATTTGGGGATGGAGATTCGCAGTCCAGTTTTTTCGGGCTTTTCCGTCTGCCACCCGAATAGAACAAGCCCTGCTCGAAGTCCAACTAATGCTGAAAAGAGAACGTTTGTTCAGTCAGGAGTTGGAACAGTCTCGTAAGGACTCTCTCATCCCTGGAGCAGTTTGTCTCACTAGGGAGACTACACCTTCTGCCTCTCCGGTTCCATCTAGCCTCTCACTGGAACTAGGACAAGACGTTAGAGACGGTATCATTCCCAGTCTCCGAACCAGTAAAGGCATGCCTGAAATGGTGGGACAGCAATATCAGTCTGAGAGAGGGACTATCCCTAGCAGTCAAGACCCCCAAACCACGTGTTGTTCTCAGACGCGTCGGATTTGGGTTGGGGTGCGACCCTGGACGGTCGGGAATGCTCGGGTCTGTGGACCTCAAGTCAGAAGAGCATGCACATCAATGGCAAGGAGCTATTAGCAGTCCACTTGGCCTTGATGATATTCGAAAGCTTCTTCGAAACTAAGTGGTAGAGGTCAACTCAGACAACACCACAGCTTTGGCGTACATCTCCAAGCAAGGAGGCACACACTCCTTCACGCTGCTCGAGATCGCAAGGGACCTTCTCTTATGGTCAAGAAATCGAGGCATCTCCCTGTTGACGAGATTCATCCAGGGGGACTTGAACGTCTTGGCAGACTGTCTCAGTCGGAGGGGTCAGGTGATACCCACGGAATGGACCCTCCACAAGGACGTGGGCAAGAGTCTTTGGGCTACTTGGGGTTAACCCACCATAGACCTCTTTACCTCCTCGTTGACCAAAAGGTTACCAATCTATTGCTCTCCAGTCCTAGATACAGAAGCAATCCACATAGACGCGTTTCTACTGGATTGGTCTCTTCTGGACTTATATGCATTCCCGCCATTCAAGATAGTCAACAACGTACTGCAGAAGTTCGCCTCTCACGAAGGGACAAGGTTGACGTTGGTTGCTACCCTCTGGCCCGCGAGAGAGTGGTTCACCGAGGTACTTCAATGGCTGGTAGACTTTCCAAGAAGTCTTCCTCTAAGGGTAAATCTGTTACGTCAGCCCCACGTAAAGAATGTCCATCAAAGCCTCCCCGCTGTTCGTCTGACTTCCTTCAGACTATCGAAAGACTCTCAAGAGCTCGAGGCTTTTCGAAGGAGGCAGCCAGTGCGATTGCAAGAGCGAGGAGAGCTTCTACCATTAGAGTATACCAGTCGAAGTGGGAAGTCTTTCGAGACTGGTGCAAGTCAGCATCTGTGTCCTCGTCCAGTACCTCTGTAGCCCAAATCGCAGATTTTCTTTTACATCTGAGAAAGGTTCGCTCCCTTTCAGCTCCCACGATTAAGGGCTACAGGAGCATGTTGGCTTCGGTCTTTCGACATAGAGGCTTAGATCTTTCCAACAATAAAGATCTCCAAGATCTCCTTAAGTCTTTCGAGACCTCTAAGGAACGTCGTTTGGCAACTCCTGGATGGAACTTAGACGTGGTCCTAAGGTTCCTCATGTCAGACAGGTTTGAGCCATTACATTCAGCCTCCCTGAAGGATCTCACCCTCAAGACACTTTTCCTAGTGTGCTTGGCTTCGGCTAAAAGGGTCAGTGAACTTCATGCCTTCAGTAAGAACATCGGCTTTTCTACAGAAAAAGCCACTTGTTCACTTCAACTTGGTTTCCTGGCCAAAAATGAACTGCCTTCTCGTCCTTGGCCTAAATCTTCTGATATTTCTTGCTTATCAGAGATCGTAGGCAACGAACTGGAGAGAGTATTATGTCCTGTTAGAGCTCTTAAGTTCTATTTAGCTCGTACTAAGTCATTACGAGGTAAATCTGAGGCATTATGGTGCTCAGTTAAGAAACCATCATTGCCTATGTCAAAGAATGCTTTGTCATATTTTATCAGATTTTTAATACGAGAAGCTCATTCTCACTTGAATGAGAAAGACCGATGTTTGCTTAAGGTTAAGACGCACGAAGTTAGAGCTATAGCAACCTCCGTGGCCTTCAAGCAAAATAAATCTCTGCAAAGTATTATGGACGCGACTTTTTGGAGAAGCAAGTCAGTGTTCACGTCATTTTACTTAAAAGATGTCCAGACTCTTTACGAGGACTGCTACACACTGGGTCCATTCGTTGCAGCGAGTGCAGTAGTGGGTGAGGGTTCTACCACTACATTACCCTAATTCCAATATCCTTTTTAATCTGTCTCTTGAAATGTTTTTTGGGTTGTACGGAAGGCTAAGAAGCCTTTCGCATCCTGGTTGATTTGGCGGGTGGTCAAAGTCATTTCTTGAGAGCGCCCAGATTAGGGGTTTGATGAGGTCCTGTTGTATGGGTTGCAGCCCTTAATACTTCAGCTCCTGGGAGTCTTTCAGCATCCTAAGAGGATCGCTGGGCTTCGTGAGGAAGACAGACTAATAAGGCAGAGTAATCGTCTAAGTCAACTTCCTTACCAGGTACCTTTATATATTTGGGTTTTGTTATGATATAACTGTCAAAAACTCTAAGCATATACGCTGTAAACTTAATTAACTCTGGTCTCTACCCACCACCATGGGTGTGAATCAGCTATTATATATTCACCGGCTAAGTTAAATATTTAAAAATATTTTAATTATAAAATAAATTTTTGAATATACTTACCCGGTGAATATATAAATTAAAGGCCCCCCCTTCCTCCCCGATAGAGACCCAGCGGGATGAGAAAAATTGGGTCTGTTTACATGTATATGCGGTATCTGGCCGATAGTTGGTGCTAGTGGGCACACCCGCAACCTTCATAGCGATCGCTCGCGAGTTTTTGTGTGTTTTTCTGTCAAGCCGCCGGAGGCTCAGCTATTATATATTCACCGGGTAAGTATATTAAAAAATTTATTTTATAATTAAAATATCATATTTTAGAATATAAAACTTTAGAATAAATATTTTGACTTTTATACTGAATTTTATAGAATCTTCAGGAAGAAAATTTTCTATTTAAAATGAGAAGACAGAATGAAATTAATGACAGATTCCATTTGAAAATCTTTGACCATAAAAATTCTGTAGCAAAATTATTAATGAGAAAAGTAGTTGAACATTTGTTGAAGTTAAAATGTCATTTTGATATTGTTATCAAGTTTCAGATGTCAGAATCTGTTAAAATCCTTTGCTAGTGCCAAGTTCCTTTACAAATATTTTAAACATTTTCTATTGAAAACCTGCAGGTTTTAATCTTGGATTATATTCAGCCATTAGGAATGTCTTATCCATGTTAAATACCTGTAGTACGTCATCTCTTGTGAAAGATTGTGGATTCTTAACTGTGAACCTTTTTTTCCAACAGAATTTAGAAAGCTTTAAAACTTACTTAGCCTTGTGGCACCTCTTGGGTTGCATGGGGCAGGGAGTGCAGTGTGGCCGCCCACCTGAAAAGGAGGAGAAGGAAAGAAGAGGAAGAAGAGTTGGTGGGGAGGAGGTATGGGATCCCACACACTTCTTTTTCATCCCCCCCCCTTTCTCTCTCTCTCCCATCCCACTACCTCCTTTCCTTGGTGACTTTGTGAGTTTCTCAGATTCATTCCCTCAGTGTGTGTGTGTGTCTCTCTCTCACCCAAGTCTCTGTTTCAACCATTTTCCTCCAGATGTTCAATTCTGTAACTTTGGTCTGAAATGTGACGATTGCCTCATTAGTTAAATTGGCTTGAAGGAATATTTTGTTTAAGAGTAATCCCTTAGATAGTTCTTGCCAGTAATTCTGTTTATTTGTAAAAAGGCTTTTAATGTTCTTGATAAGAGAAAGTGAATAACTGTAGTATTGCATTTGTCAAAACCATTTCCCTGTTACTTTCATTATTTTGATCCAGTTATTTCAGTACATAACTTTTCTGATGAATATTTTTCAGTTTTTATGTGTGGTATTTTTTCTGTTCTTTAAGCAAATGTAGAAATGATGATGCACATTATTTGATGTATATTGTATGAGAAAATATGACTTGAAATGTAGTGCTTAACACTTTCAAGGTTTTGTTTGAAATACTTCTGGTTTCTATGAAGGAATATGTGTTCTGTCTCCTATAACTGGGAAGCAAGATTGTAATTACTACTTATAATCTGACAAATGAAATCTGGTTGACAATATTTACAAGTCTTAATTGGATATATCTTAAAAACTTAATGGTAATATTGTTCTAAAATGTACTGTAAAATTCTTAATTTCTTTTGCTGTTATAGATGTCACTTATTTTCAGTTGAACTGAGATGCAGAATGAAATGTAAAGTATCATTTAAGTAAGAGTCACATGAAATGTAAAAGCCACTTTTGTATAATGGTCTTAAAAGACTGTGTACAGCATTCTTATGCTGCAGTAATTGAATGGAAGTTCTGTTAAAGTGTCATTAGGATTACACGTCAACTGTATTCACCATTTGTGCAGACAGACGCATTGATATTGCAGGTGCGTTTAGATCTCTTGGTTCCAAGGGGACCGTACAGGGCGGGCCACAGTAGGTGGTGCCGTTTAGACCTTTGCGACCCTGTAGGAAATTCTGGATAGGGGTGTCATGTTGTCTTCTTGTTCTTGTCTTTGCTATGGCACTGGAAGGTGGGTTTCCAGCTGTCTGGAAATCTTGGAAGCATTGTTGGATGAATATTATGGACCTTGGGAGGAATTATAGGGATTACTGTTTCTGTTCTGTGTATCCCTAAAAAGGTTTTTGTCCTTCGTTTCCAGTTTTTGTTCCAGGAACATTTCAAAGTTCTGGATCTTTGAACTTTTGTCTCATCTAGTTGTTGTGTTGACAGCCTTGTTTTACGCATCTGAAGAATGAATGGTATTGTTTTGTGTTGCCATTTTTGGGGGAGATAATTGTTGATGTTATTCACAAAGAATTGGACCCAAAGTCCTCTAACTTTCCAGATGGAAATGATGAATAAGCAAACTTTTATTGGAAACAGAACACATTTTTTGGTTCTCAGACAAATTTTGTGCATTGTGAAAGTTTCTTCAATTTACTCTTTCATGTTTTGAATAAGGACTCCCAACAAAAGTGTGGAGTGAGAGAGAGATTGGACAAAATAAAAAGCAGATTTCATTACTGTAAAATCTTAGCTCTTAATAACTCTGGCTCACTTTTTTGATAAGGACAGCACAAGTGTTGAGAGAGAGAGAAAAAGGACGCCTTAGCCACAAATTCAGGCACGAAGGTCATTGGGACTTTGTTTAATCCCCCAGAATGAGATACCAGGCAACTCGCCTACTTTTTTCGCTGAGACTAGAGCCAGGAAGAACATCTTAAGTGTCTGACACTTGAGATATCAGAAAGGTGACTTTCATAAATGCAGAGTTGATTTTAGAGAGATGTAACGGAATAATAAGAACTGATTGACATAAAAATAAAAACCAGTTTCTACTATGTTATAGAGAGCTGGCTTTCTGTTTGAGTTCAGCCATAGAAACTGATTTTTATCGCCAGATAAAAGAGATTTCCACAAAAACTGTTCTTTTACTAAATTCGTGATGGCGCTGGATGACTTCAGAAGTTTCAGCGCTCAAGTTGAATCCATTTCTTTATATGGAATAGGGAATGACTTATGTCAAGGTCTTTTTCCTTCTTCCACTGTTGGAAATAAGTTGAGATTCTTATTACAGTATTCTGTCGCAGCTGAACGGACCTCTTAAATGGGTTCATAGGAGTCTATAGCCTTTGTCCTTAGAAATAAAAAGTGAGTTCTGGAACAATGCAAAGTTGGAGATGTTACACATGTGGGTGGGAGGAGGCCAGATGGAATTAAGAGAGCAGACGACCTTTCAAAATCGAGGGGGATTCAAATTGTTGCTTTAAAGAGCATAATGTACAGAGTTCTGTAAGAAAAGGAAAAGCAAGCACTATGTCCTGCTATCCCATGTGAGGGTCATCTCTCACCTTCTAAGAAGAGCACATTATAACCTGCTTCAATGTTCAGTCAGTTGATAATCTTCAAGTAATGCTCTGATGGACAACATAAGATGCTTATGCAGTTGCCAACAGTTTCTAAAGACATCCTGTAAATTCTGTTTGACTGGCCATTGGTACAAGTCTTTATCCAGATAATTTAGTGCAAAAGATATTTCCACAAGAACTGTTCTTTTACTAAATGATGTTACTGAATAATCTTTTAGTTCTATTGCTTAGCATTTGGCATAGATTTTATCATTCCAATCCAATGCCTTTCATTGGAAGTGATAAATCGTGACCTTATGTCAAGGCCCTTCCCTCTTTCTCATAGTTGGTATTGTTTTGACGTTGTCCTTAGAAATGAGAAAGGAACAGAAGCCAAGTGGGAGAGATTAGACAGCCAAAGGCAAACCTCAAGTTCAAATTGATGTTTCAAAGAGCCTAAAGTACAGATGACTGAGAGAGAGAGGAAGTGAGCATCGTGTACCCCCACTTGAGTGTCGTCTCTTGTTGTCTTAAAAGAGAATATTCTGACCTCCAATTTTCAATCGTGAGATCGCCTCTTACTTAAGGATTCAATGGAATCTACAAAATTGAAAGTTGTTAAACCTTATAAAGGGATAAACAGATACAGGTGAAGATAATAACTGTAATATCTATAATTTTGGAAAGTTAGAAACAATATGGAAAGAAAAACATTTCCAGGAAACATTTGGGAAAGTGATTCAATGTTGATAACAAAGAATTTTGATAGATTGGATTTTGAAGATCGAAATGAGCATGAATGAAATATGAGAAAGGGTAGAAGAGTTATCTGTTCATATAAAACAACCAATAGTTTTACATTCCAGATTCAAAAGCTCACTTGTGCTGTTTAGAGTTCAAGAGTTTCAGTCACTCTATTGCAATGCTCATGTCCAGACTGGATTGTGGTTTGATGTCCCAAGAAATAAACTCTGTAAGTTTATTTTTGGACTCAAGAACACTAAGGTATACTCTATACTTATTCTATAATAGGATGGAGTATTCAAAATATGAACACCGTTCCGTTGAATAATCGTAAAGAGCCTTCCTTTTTGGGGGGAACTTTACTCATAATAGAATATCCTATTTTGAATAAAAAAGAGAAACAACTACTGTACATCCCAGTTGATCTATCTCTCTATTTACCAAGGCACTTCCCACATATGCTGAATCCCCTACTGCTGCTACCTCAGTGGTCACCAAGGCGACCGAAGGAAGCAGCAGGACCTGCCAGAACTACTTCACAATTGCTTGCCAATCATTCCTGTTTCTAGTTTGCTCTCTTCTTTGATGTCTTTTAGGAACAGAATTACAGAATGGGGGTTCCCAGTCCCCTCGTCCCGTCCCTTTCAGTCGCTTCTCGTGACACGCAGGGAGACGTAGTGCCATTCTAATTGTTGTTATGCCTCCGTGGCCACAGGAAAAAATAATGTCAATTGGTACACCACTAAGCTATACCATCACTGTTCCTCCAAACTCTGTGAGCTTCAACTTCTGAAATTGTCACTTGGAAATCTGTTCTGCCTTTCCTGACATATAAGCTTCCTTCCTTCAAGAGGCAGAGAGGTCTGTCTCGACCTTTGTGGTAGAGTTCTTTTAACCCTTCTTTCTTTCTTTCTCCTTTTCCTCTTTCTTGTTTTCTCTGCTGCTAAGCTAGAGAAGATTAGGACTTGTGTTTGGAGAAGTGAGGTGTTTGTGGTGGAGCCACTGATTATTTTCATTCTATTTTTGTTTCTGATAATTCTGATTAGATGAAGTCTCAAATTTCCTCTTCCGACAATTTGAGGATTTAGATTTGAATCCGTATTTATATATCTTGTTAAAATCTGTTGTTGTAAACAGTTAGTACAAGAATCTCATTTAGATTTTCAAATGATGAAGAAGCTTTATTCTTTTTCAGAGAGAAGGAAACTGTTTGATCTGTTGGGATTCATCTCATGATTGTTTGATAAAATTTGATGGAAAAGTTCTTCTATTGTGATTCTAAAATGACTTCAACCAGGCTCCTCATCTCTCTCTCTCTCACCAAAGAAGGAAGCACAAAGACTGTAGAGTATTCCAATTTCCAGCACAACACTGGTATGTTGCAGTGTTGATGTAGGGTTTGGTGTTTGAACAAGTCCGTATGTGAATGAAGTTAGTGAACACTTGAATTGTTACCTGAACATTGTCTTCAAGAATCTTAGAATCAAATGAAATGACGACCTTCCTATTTCCATCTACATTTTAGATTTAAAGATCTGTACAATGTACCTCTGAAGTTGAAGAAAACTGCTGAATGTTGTTATGAGATATTTGGTTATTGGAACAAACCAAAATGTCTCTTAGTTAACAAACTTCTTATTGATTAGATACTTTACTTTTATGAAGAAATTGCAAGAATTGGAAAAGGGTCCTGAAAATACTTATAGGAACCAATCAGCCAACCAATATTCACAGAAACATACTGCCAATTGCAGTGTCTACTGTAAACAGGATGGCAAAGGATTATTGTGTTTTATAAAAAGGCCATACATTTTTAGATGGATGCCCTACATGGTTCATTTATCTGTGTATGATGACATCTTTTCCTATTACACTGCTTTCCTGCAGTTTGTAATTCTAAATGAGTTTGGAAATTGCATTTGCAATTGTAATCTGTAATCAAGTTTATGTACTTCCCTTTACCTTTCTTTAGCAATTATTTCTTAGGCTGCATTTCCAAGCCTCCTCAGGTCTCTTGAAAGCTTTTGAACATTGTATTTTGAGAGAAGGTTGCTCTGCCTATGTCTTATGTATTAAGAAACATCCTCCTTAGATTTGTTATCTCATCATCTTTTTCTCTTCTTTAATACAGGTTTTAAGTTTAAGAAATCTGGTATAGTCTCTTGAGTGTGGCTTTTATCAGCCAATCTCATGAGAGCTTTCTTGTTGAAAGTCAAGTCTTTGATGATGGAAATATTTCTTCCGTTTGGGAGAAATCCTTCGTGTCCAACCTGGCTAGATACAAAAGAATAATATTTGTAGCCACTAAATGGAGGTTCAAAACTGCATGAATTTGAATTTTATTCTGTTAATCATTGGTGGTCTTCTGCCTTCCTTGATGCTGGTTTGAAATGGAATCAGGCAAAGGTTATTAGTCTTCTTTATTGACTGTTTTAATCTGAAGATTGTTTGGGATCTTTTGTCTTCTGTCAATTAACTGAAGATGATTAGAAAGGTTTCCTGTTTGAATACTGTTATTAATATTGTAAAGTATTTTCACCTCCTGACAGCCAAGTCTAATTCCTACTTTCTCTAGGCTGTAGTGGAACTTTCGTTCTTTAATGAGAGATGAAATTACTGTACATTCTGGTATCTTGTAGATGAAGTAAATTGCAGTACTGTACTGTACATTTCTTCTTTGAAACATTGGATTGAATACTCCAAAATTACTTTATTTTAATGATATTCCAAAAAAAATTTGTTTTATTGTGAATTCATTTGGAGCATTGATTCTCAGAAGTGTGTTTCTGGGGTTGGTTCAGAAACATGTCATTGTCTGTACAGAGGTGACCAAATTCTCTGTACATACAGCATTCCACTGTACAAGACTAAAAGGCATTCAAGATGCTAATTTAAGAGTTCCAAGCCTACAGTGCTCCATATTCAAACGACAGTGTTTTCCTTGCATAGCTCTGACAAGCGCTTGGGGATACCATGGTTCTTCTATTCAGGATTTGTTACAAGTCTAGTGTAAGAGGTTGGCATAGGATTCGGTCGACTGCAGACTGTGGTTCCCTTTGGAAAGTTGTCTTGGCTCAAGAGATGGAAGCGTGTGACCCATGAAGTCTTGTGTGTCTTTGTCTGCACAATTTGGTGTTTATGGTTTCCATGCAATTTTTAATGGAAATTAGACAGAAATGTTTTTGCAATTATTGCAAACGCAAGAAATGCCTTAAGGTCTTTTGATGCCATTTTATTGAAGTGACTTTGACTTGCATTTGACTTTGAATGATATTTTAAGAAATAACTTTGTGTATCTTATCTCTTCTGAAAATATTGTGGCATTTTGGCAACCAAAGAAATTTGGAGACTAAAAAGTTGACTTTTAAAATGTAATTTATTTCAGTAAAGAGTTTATTATAAGACTGTTCAACCAGAGAGATATAAGGTTAGAATGTAAGTAGTAAAATTATCAGTTTAAACTTATTCATGTGAATCTGTTGATGAAAATAAATTGATAAAAAAAAGAAAGATGAAAATGAAAACATTCAAGGACCTAGTGACACCTTTTGTTCAAGAACAGAAACTGCTTCAATCATTCGTTACTAGGTGGGACTTGGGGAGGGCCTTGGTTGGGTTTTCATTTTCTCTTTTTATCCAAAAGAAAATCTTGCAAAGTTTTGGAGACGATGCTTTTGTGTTCCTTTGGGAAACGAGAAGGATTTCAAACATTTCCTTATCCATTCAAAGTCTGTTTTATTTTCTCATACAAATATACATCAAATCTTGTGCTTGTGTTTCTGTCACCATCATTTCTAGATCTTTGATCAAACCACAGAAAGAAAATCACAGGTTGAAACTGATGAATATTTATTAGGAAACTTCTGTACCAAAATATGTGGTTCTTAATTATATAAGTAACTGGTTTATGGTTCTTGCAAAAGCAAAACTCATTTCACCCACTTTCACTTAAGAGGAACATGACTAAGCCCTTTTAGATGGACACTTTAAACTTACTGAAAAGAATCCTTCAAGGGTCACTCTCTCAAACACCATATTCCAACTGGCCAATTCAACCGCCTAACGAGGCAACAATACTAAGGGTCGTTACACTCCAGACTAAAGTTACAGAACTGAATATCTGGATGAAACTGGTTAGAACAGAAGCTTGGGTGAGAGAAAGAGCGGGAGACACTGAGGGAATGAATCTGAGAAACTCACAAAGTCACCAAGGAAAGAAGGTAGGGGGATGGGGGGGGGGGGGGAATGAAAAAGAAGTGTGTGGGATCCCATACCACCTCTTCTTTCCTTCTCCTCCTTTTCAGGTGGGCGGCCACACTGCACTCCCTGCCCCATGCAACCTGAGGTGCTGTTAGACTAATTTTTGTAATGTATTTGTTTTAAATAAAATTGTGTATACTTAAATGAATTTTTATTGTATCCTCTTCTATCATATATAATTATCAATTCATTATTGAGTTTCCCTTACAAATGCAATGCCTTTCATGTTTACAAGTCAATGTTCAATTCACTATCATTCTGTCCACGCTAAATCATGAATATTTATTTATTCACGGCTACCATGATGCTGTTCATCTTCCTTATTTTGTTCACATTGATTTAGCACCATACTAACTTGCACTAAAGACAGTACCAATATACGGCCTGGTGTTTCTAACCTTTCTGGAATATTACCTTTACTCTTCTTCATTATATAATACCATTATCAATTAGTATGTTTTGAAAGTGACCAATGTATTGGCTTTCATAATTTCAACTCTATTCTTAAGATATAAAGTATTACAAATGTGACTGAATATTACATCTGGACAGTTAGTCTGAGAGGTGTGGAAGACCCATCAGCAATGATATAACCTATGAAACACTGGAATCCATATAATGGGGAACAAACCAACTGGTGTAGCATAAATTGACAGGTGTATGATAAGATAGAGCAAGACAAGTCTCTCTCCAGCAATGAATTTAGTTGGAAAGGTGGTGTTAAGGCCTAGGAGTACACTTGACAGAGTTGCAACCAAGGGAGAAACCGTGAGGTTGCACTACAAAGCAGATTGGCCTTCGACTGAAAGAAAGGTGTAAAAACTGAGGTACAGAAACATGGAAAACGAGACAGTGACTTTTTAGTTCTCTGGAATTACAGATCACTTCATTAGGTTGCAGAGAAGGTGAGTCACAACAGATTAATCTGGCCATTATTAGAGCTACTTGGGAAAGCAGATGGCTATAAGCCCAAGAGACCAGACCCAGAACGAAAGCAGCACAACCCACAAAAAGTAAAGAATAAAGATAAATAGATATTAAAAAATATCTTGAGATTTGTAAGAAACTGACAACTGCTGTTCTATGGCCAATTTATTTCAAGGAGCAATAACTTGACCAGAGAAAACCAACAGAAGAAAAAAGTTACACAAATCAGATCCCAAAGGACAACAGAAGACCAAAGCGCAACAGAAAATGAGGCAAAAGGGTCATGTTGTGCAAATCAGGTAAAATGTAATATGAGAAGCATATTTCTTCCTTATTAAAAGTAATGCAGGAAGGAAGGCAACGTCACATTAGATAAAGAATAGATTCTTTGTAGAGCAATTGAATTTATTCCAGCTCAAATAATGAATATATTTCCATTGCAAAGGATCCAATGTGCAAGTCTTGCGACGTATCCTTTCCATAACTGCTTCTTTGAAAGGAGCAAAAATTTCCAAGGAGAAACCAGGAAAGTAACAACTGAAATATGAGTTATAAACACTAGAATACCAAGGGTACAAATACTGATGGAAGCAGCCACCTTCATCAAAAAGGGCACAACAATCAAAATAGTTGGGACCTACAAATGACAACAGAACACCACCAAAATCCTTTTAGCACAATAAGTTTTCAATGTACCAATGTGTCTAGTATAGCGATCTAAAGTCTGGAAAATCTCATTGGAACTCAGAATCTTGGAAAAGTCTACCACATTACAGAGAGGCTGGAAACAACAATGAACAAATTGCATCGTATTATGATGATGTTGCAATTTGTAATGAATTTGCAGAAGTAAGGATTTCAAATTCTCAAAATCTGAAGTAGATAAAAATTCTTAGGAAATGGTAAAGATACTGAAGTTAAAATGGCATCAAATTTACGAATGACTCAATCATTTAACGATTTACAGAAACCAATTAGAATGCAGAGAAGCAGTACTTCTAAAACTCCACCAAACTATAGATGAATCTCTTAAAAAGCACAAATGAAATCAGAGTATAAATCATGGAAAACTCTATAAAATGAAAACTTCTGAAAGCAATAAAGGAACATGGCGTCATCATAACCAAACAAAAGGACCTTGCAACCTAAACACTTGGTCACCATCAAAACAACAGGTGTTATGCACGTGTCAAACCACAAAGGACTCAAACCTGAAACCTTAAATTCCCTTTAATTAAAATCCTCTGTTGACAAAAGACTGTTTAAACAAACACTTTTGTTTTGCAATAAAACAAGGAAGAATTAATTGGCCTTAAACACATACTGGAACCACAAATAAAAGTATTTTATGCATTAAAAGCAACAGATTTGAGTCCATAAAGATTACACTTTGGCTCAATGCAAAATCTATAACCATTATTGAACACAACTAAAAGTCTGACAAAGGAAGGCACCAACGTAAAGGACCTTAAAGGACTCAAACACATTCCAATGAATGGATTAAACTACCAGGTCATTCCTTTAGGCTAAAAGACAAGAGTAATCTCAAGAAGTGACATCCTCATATTGTCAGAAAACAGCCGAGAGAAAAACCATCGTTCAAGGTGTTGAGAGACAAAGTTTAAAGGACGCAAAAGACAATATGGAAAAAGCATCACTCGCCCATCCTTAGGAATCAAATGAAACCTTTAATAAAAATTATAATCGATCCAATATAGTGTACACCACAACTTTGTCCATTTGCATTGGAGACCAATGTAGGGCAAATGCAGGAGACCAACGTAAGGCAAATGCAGTTACACTTCAGTGCAACAAATCCATCAGTTTTGTCAAAACCAGTTAAGATTGCAATATGCAAACAGAAAACAAGAACCAATTGTGTAGTTTCTTCCTCACCTTGCAAACTCCTAAAGGACAACCAAAAAATTAGTTCATGTTTTTCAATATACAGTATACTCTCATGACTAACTTCCTCTAGATACAATTATTCATAAATTCTTTCACAAAAATAAGATTAAATGTTAAAACCATGGTTTATCTAGACCTTCATTTTGCCATTTGACAATTTTTCATGAAACTCTTCAATGACACAATTGAAAAAGACACTTGGACCCAGAAAAAAATGAATCCTCTACAATATTAACAGAAGAACAAAACTACAAATGACCTCAACTTTTCAACAGCCTATAAAAGTGTACAGTATTAAACTGATCTGCCTTGGAACAGTTTTCCAACTTAAAATACAATTAAAAGAAATGCTTTTTGCTGCCAAAGAGAGGACTGATATAAATACAGACCTACAAGGAACTCGGATACAAAGTACAGGACAGAAAAATGTTATTTTTATTAATAAAATAAATTTTTGAATATACTTACCCAGTGATTATATAAGCTGCAGCTCTGCTGCCCGACAGAAAAACTCTACGTTCAAAATACGCCAGCGATCGCTATGCAGGTAGGGGGTGTACATCAACAGCGCCATCTGTCGAGCAGGTACTCAGTACTCAATGTAAACACAGGACCAATTTTCTCCTCGGTCCACTGGGTCTCTATTGGGGAGGAAGGGAGGGTCCTTTAATATATAATCACCGGGTAAGTATATTCAAAAATTTATTTTATTAATAAAAATAACATTTTTCAATATTAAACTTAGCCGGTGATTATATAAGCTGATTCACACCCAGGGGGGTGGGTAGAGACCAGCATTACTTGTTTACATTATTATGAGCTAAGTATTTTGTATTTCATTTTAGCAGTTATTCAAAATAACAAACATAAAATAAATAAGTACCTGGTAAGGAAGTCGACTTGAACAATTACTCTGCCTTTTTAAGTACATCTTCCTTACGGAGCCTCGCGATCCTCTTAGGATGCTGAGCGACCCCTAGGATCTGAAGTATCAAGGGTTGCAACCCATACAACAGGACCTCATCAAAACCTCTAATCTAGGCGCTTCTCAAGAAATGACTTTGACCACCCGCCAAATCAAGTAGGATGCGAAAGGCTTCTTAGCCTTCCGGACAACCCAAAAACAATAATAAAACATTTCAAGAGAAAGATTAAAAAGGTTATGGAATTAGGGAATTGTAGTGGTTGAGCCCTCACCCACTACTGCACTCGTTGCTACGAATGGTCCCAGAGTGTAGCAGTTCTCGTAAAGAGACTGGACATTCTTAAGATAAAAAGACGCGAACACTGACTTGCTTTTCCAATAGGTTGCGTCGATTATACTTCGCAGAGATCTATTTTGTTTAAAGGCCACGGAAGTTGCGACAGCTCTACTTCGTGTGTCCTTACCTTCAGCAAAGCTTGGTCTTCCTCATTCAGATGGGAATGAGCTTCTCGTATTAACAGTCTGATAAAATAGGATAAAGCATTCTTTGACATAGGCAAAGATGGTTTCTTAACTGAACACCATAAAGCTTCAGACGGGCCTCGTAAAGGTTTAGTTAGTTTTAAATAGAACTTAAGAGCTCTTACAGGACATAAGACTCTTTCTAGTTCATTTCCAACCATACGATAAGTTTGGAATATCGAACGATATTGGCCAAGGCCGAGAAGGCAGCTCATTTTTGGCTAGAAAACAAAGTTGTAGAACATGTAGCCGTTTCGGATGAGAATCCGATGTTCTTGCTGAAGGCATGAATCTCACTGACTCTTTTAGCTGTGGCTAAGCATACCAGGAAAAGAATCTTAAGGTGAGATCTATCAGGGAGGCTGATTGTAGCGGTTCGAACCTGTCTGACATAAGGAATCTTAGTACCACGTCTAAATTCCAACCAGGTGTAACCAAACGACGCTCCTTCGTGGTCTCAGAAGACTTAAGGAGGTCCTGTAGATCTTTATTGTTGGAAAGATCTAAGCCTCTGTGACGGAAGACTGATGCCAACATGCTTCTGTAACCCTTGATAGTGGGAGCTGAAAGAGATCGTTCTTTCCTCAGATATAAGAGGAAGTCAGCTATTTGAGTTACAGGGGTACTGGTCGAGGATACGGATACTGACTTGCACAAGTTTCGGAAGATTTCCCACTTCGATTGGTAGACTCTAAGGGTGGATGTTCTCCTTGCTCTAGCAATCGCTCTGGCTGCCTCCTTCGAAAAGTCTCTAGCTCTCGAGAGTCTTTCGATAGTCTGAAGGCAGTCAGACGAAGAGCGTGGAGGCCTTGGTGTACCTTCTTTACGCGTGGCTGACGTAGAAGGTCCACCCTTAGGGGAAGTGTTCTGGGAACGTCTACTAGCCATCGAAGTACCTCGGTGAACAATTCTCTCGCGGGCCAGAGGGAAGCAACTAGCGTCAACCTTATCCCTTCGTGAGAGGCGAACTTCTGCAGTACCTTGTTGACAATCTTGAACGGAGGGAATGCATATAAATCTAGATGTGACCAATCTAGTAGAAAGGCATCTATATGAACTGCTGCTGGGTCCGGGATTGGTGAGCAAAATATTGGGAGCCTCTTGGTCATCGAGGTTGCGAAGAGATCTATGGTTGGCTGGCCCCAGGTGGCCCAAAGTCTCTTGCATACATCCTTGTGGAGGGTCCATTCTGTTGGAATTATTTGTCCCTTCCGACTGAGACAATCTGCCATGACATTCAAGTTGCCTTGGATGAACCTCGTTACTAGTGATATGTCTAGACCTTTTGACCAGGTGAGGAGGTCCCTTGTGATCTCGTACAACGTCAGAGAGTAGGTCCCTCCTTGCTTGGAGATGTACGCCAAAGCCGTGGTGTTGTCCGAGTTCACCTCCACCACTTTGCCTCGAAGGAGAGACCTGAAGCTTTTCCAGGTCAGACGTACTGCTAGAAGCTCCTTGCAGTTGAAATGCATTGTCCTTTGACTCGAGTTCCATAATCCCGAGCATTCCCGACCGTCTAATGTCGCACCCCAGCCTACGTCCGATGCGTCCGAGAAGAGAACCTGGTTGGGAGTCTGAACAGTTAATGGAAGACCCTCTCTAAGGTTGATATAGTCCTTTCACCAAGTCAGACAAGACTTTATCTTTCCGGAAACCGGGATCGAGACCGCTTCTAGCGTCTTGTCCTTTTTCCAGTGAAAAGCTAGATGGTATAGAAGAGGACGGAGGTGTAGTCTTCCTAGTGACACAAATTGATCCACGGATGAAAGTCCCCCAACCAGACTCATCCAAAGCCTGACTGAGCAGCGTTCCTTCTTCAGCATCTTCTGGATGGATAGCAGGGCTGGGGGCTGATCGTCTTGTTCAGCAACGTCTTCATCAGAGGGTTCCTCATCCGAAACTGATGAGGAAACGGCAACGGAGTGGGCAACGTCTGACTCGCTGAATCCGGTCGCACTGGTGGATGCGTGACGGAGCCGGACGCAACATGGAACTGCTGCACAGTCTGTGAACTGTCAACAACCATGGGTGCGCGAGGAAGTACAGCGTCAACCCGAAACTGTCTAGACCGTCTGGGTTGTGCAGTCAACACCCTACCGGGTTGCTGAGGTTGACGCACTGCGTCACAACAAGTCACCTCTGCTGGTTGTTGAACGTCCTGAACGTCAACAACCACCTCCGAGCGTCGCTTAACGTCAACGTGCGACTGGCAACCCACACTGGGTCGCATCGGTGGAGGAACCACCTCAACTGGCAGACACGAGTAGGTTACCTCAGCGTCAACAGGGCGCACAACCGACCGGTTGGAAGGTTGCTGGCCAGAAGGAGGAACCACCTCAACTGGCAGACGCGAGTAGGTTACCTCAGCGTCAACAGGGCGCACAACCGACCGGTTGGAAGGTTGTTGGCCAGAAGGAGGAACCACCTCAACTGGCAGACGCGAGTAGGTTACCTCAGCGTCAACAGGGCGCACAACCGACCGGTTGGAAGGTTGTTGGCCAGAAGGTTCTTCTCCGCATTTAAGTCCTCTATCAAGGACGCAAGCTTGGACTGCATGGCTTGCAGCAAAGCCCATTTAGGGTCTACGGGAGCAGGTGTGGCAACAGACGGGGTTAGTGACTGAGGCGGAACCGTTTACCATCCCTGAAAGCCTTGTTATGTGTGACATAATAGTACAGCAAAACTTCAAAGGCTTGACAAAAGCTGAGAAGTTGACCTGTAAACAACTTGGAGCGTCTCCTGGCTAGGCGCCAGGGTGAGTCTACCAGAATTGAGAAGTCTATCTGGGCAGAGGCATGAACTCCCAAGCCGAGAACTTCTCTCGTGTCATATCAGACTCTCGCTCTATAAGCCAGTTTAAAAGAAGGGAAATCAAAGGCTGTATTCCTAAAAACTCCTCCTGGTGCAAAAAACCAGTCGCCTAGCCAACGTAACACTCTCTAGGAGAGCGAGAGAGCACTAGCTTAAAAACAACGGCTTCGAAGTAGCTAGGCCTAGTGTAAGTTCTGACGTTTAGGCGAACGAGGAGCAGCAGTTACAAGATCCGGACGAAGATCCTTAAAAAAAAAATCATTATGATTTAATTAAAGTCCATAGGAGGCTAAGCAGCTTAAGGCTCCTCTCCATCTGACAGAGTCCTCAAGGGAATATCAGTAGGAGGGAGAACAGCAACTTCCTCATCCACAGGAACCTTGTCCGATAAAAGCTAGGTTACCTCAGTGAGTCTCTCACTGGTGCATAAGTAGCAGACCAGAAGGCAACGTCATGTAACTGCTTGACAGTCTGTGAACTGTCAACAACTGAACTGTCAACCACAACAGGTGTGTGAGGACGTACAGTGTCCACTCGAGACTGCTTTGACTGTCTAGACTGAGCAGTCAAAACAACTCTAGAATGCGGAAGTTGACGCACCGCGTCAAAACAAAACAACTTTGACGGTTGTTGTACCTCGCGAACGTCAACGGAAGGTTCCGTGCGTCGCTGAACGTCAACATGCGGCTGGCAGGGTACACTGAAACGCATGGGTGGCGGGACTCTCTTGGAGTGCGGGAGAAGGTCGCCTCAGCGTCCACAGGACGCACAACCGTGGTTGGTTGTAGGCTAGAGGTTGGTGCAGTGTCAACCTTCTCCGCACGAAAGTCCTGCATCAATGACGTTAACTGAGACTGCATGGTCTGCAGCAAAGACCACTAGGGTCTACAGGAGCAGGTGCGGCAACAGACGGTGTGACTGCCTGATGCGGTACCGCTTTGCCTCTCTTAGGAGGTGAGCAGTCGTCGGAAGACTGCAATGAGTCCGAACTGACCCAGTGGCTACAACTGGGCCGTTGGACTTGCGCGGAAAGGACCGACTTGCGCTTAATAAGCCGCGAGACCTTGGTCCATGGTTTCTTACGAGAAACCTCTTCCGCAGACGAGGAATAAACGGGCTCTCTCGTCTTAGAGTGGGTGGGGCGATCTTGGGTAGATACGCCCGAAACCACAGAGGGAAAACGTCTGTTCGTTGATCAAGGCCTCTCGAACCCATAAGTCGTTCGACATTACTTCTCCCCTGGGCTTGGGAGCTTGCAAGAGGTCCCGGACTAGGTGAACGACAGGCACGAACAGACGAACCCTCGGACGCAACACTGTAACACTTTGCGCATATCACTTTATCGATTTTCTGTTTTGCACTTATTTCACTGAAATCGAAACTTTTACTGATTTCTACCTGAAACACGCAATTCTACCCTTCATTAAAAGGTAGTATTTGCGAAATCAGTCGTATAATGCAAGCTCATTAATACCAACAAAAAACAGAAAACATATTTTAAGATAAAAAAAATCAGTGGCTGGGAAAGAGACTAAACACTAGTTCATATAACTACGTTTTCAATCTCTCACCGCACATAGCCTGGGGACGAGAATAAAAAACTAAAAACGTTTTATCCTTCCTCCCCGTACAGCGACTAGGGACGAGAGCAACTCGAGAACAACGTTACCCGCTTGAACGGAACGTTTTCTCTCCTCTCTCTCCCTCCGTCTCTATCTCTCTCTCTCTTTCTCTCTTGATTTCGCACCTAAGAGAAGAGCCCAATTATTTATCGTCAAAAAAACATGTTATTTGACTAAAGGAAAAAACTGAAAGGTTTTCCAAATAAAAAGTTCCTTTAATTTAGAATTTAAAACATTTAAGCTAAGAAAGAACGAACAAAACGTCAGAATCGATTTACTCTTACTGCAAAGTGAAACCGTGATACTCTCTCTCTCTATCGTAACGATAGAGCGCATGTTGAACGTCCTGAACGTCAACAACTGCGTAGTCTAAAAAACTAAACGTTAGTTCATCTTTGAAAACAGTACGAAGACTATCAAAGAAATTCTTTCATAAAACATTAAATTTTAATAAGTTTTAAATTCTTTAAAGGCTAAATACGATATAACGGGCTCAACGTTGATTAACTTCGGTTCCAAGTAAGGACCGCCTACTATCAGGAAAGGTCGCATATAAACAAAACATAAAAATTTATTTTTATATGTTTATAATAAATGGAAAGTTAATCGAAGAGGCCTAAAAAAGGCGGAGAGATATAAAATATAAAGATCTATAACGTGTTAAGCAAAATTACTAAAAGTGAAAGAGTCCATACTCTCCTTGTCACCATAATTAAATCTATCCAAAACGAGTTCAAGTTTTGAGATGAAGATAAAACACCTGCATAGCGAAAGCTCAAAACTAGAAATGTGTACTTCACCAAAATATGTGAAAACCAATCCAGTAAGCAATAGCGAATTAAGTAGGTCTTGCCGATGGCACGACAGAGAGAAAAATGTTATTTTCATTAGTAAAATAAATTTTTGAATATACTTACCCGATGATCATGTAGCTGTCAACTCTGTTGCCCGACAGAAATCTACGGTCGGGATACGCCAGCGATCGCTATACAGGTGGGGGTGTACACAACAGCGCCATCTGTGAGCAGGTACTCAAGTACTTCTTGTCAACAAGAACTCAATTTTCTCCTCGGTCCACTGGTTCTCTATGGGGAGGAAGGGCGGGTCCTTAAATTCATGATCATCGGGTAAGTATATTCAAAAATTTATTTTACTAATGAAAATAACATTTTTCAATATTAATCTTACCCGATGATCATGTAGCTGATTCACACCTAGGGTGGTGGGTGGAGACCAGCATACATGTTAACAAAGAAGCTAAGTATCCCGTATCTTATTTTAGCCGTTATTCAAAATAACAAACATAAAATAAATAAGTACCTGGTAAGGAAGTCGACTTGAACCATTACTCTGCCTTTTTAAGTACGTCTTCCTTACTGAGCCTAGCGATCCTCTTAGGATGCTGAGCGACTCCTAGGTGCTGAAGTATTAAGGGCTGCAACCCATACTAAAGGACCTCATCACAACCTCTAATCTAGGCGCTTCTCAAGAAAGAATTTGACCACCCGCCAAATCAACCAGGATGCGGAAGGCTTCTTAGCCTTCCGGACAACCCAGAAATATTTCAAGAGAAAGATTAAAAAGGTTCTGGAATTAGGGAATTGTAGTGGTGGAGCCCCCACCACTACTGCACTCGTTGCTACGAATGGTCCCAGAGTGTAGCAGTTCTCGTAAAGAGACTGGACATTCTAAAGATAAAAGAGGCGAACACTGATTAGCTTTTCCAAAAGGTTGCGTCGAAAATATTTTGCAGAGATCTATTTTATTAAAAGGTCACGGAAGTTGTGATAGCTCTAACTTCGTGTGTCCTTACCTTCAGCCAAGCTTGGTCTTCCTCATTCAGAAGGGAATGAGCTTCTCGTATTAACAGTCTGAAAATAATAGGATAAAGAATTCTCTGACATAGGCAAAGATGAATTCTTAACTGAACACCATAAAGCTTCAGACGGGCCTCATAAAGGTTTTTAAAATAGAACTTAAGAGCTCTACAGGACATAATACTCTTTCTAGTTCCTTTCCAACCATATCGATAAGTTTGGAATAACGAACGATATTGGTCAAGGCCGAGAAGGCAGCTCGTGTTTGGCTAGAAAACCAAGATGTAGAACATGTAGCCGTTTCGGATGAAAATCCGATGTTCTTGCTGAAGGCATGAATCTCACTGACTCTTTTAGCTGGTAAAGCATATCAGGAAAAGAGTCTTAAAGGTGAGATCTTTCAGGGAGGCTGATTGAAGTGGTTCGAACCTGTCTAACATAAGGAATCTTAGAACCACGTCTAAATTCCAACCAGGTGTAACCAAACGACGCTCCTTCGTGGTCTCAAAAGACTTAAGGAGGTCCTGTAGATCTTTATTGTTAAAAAGATCTAAGCCTCTGTGACGAAAGACTGATGCCAACATGCTTCTGTAACCCTTGAAAGTGGGAGCTGAAAGAGATCGCTCTTTTCTCAGATAAGAGGAAGTCAGCTATTTGAGTTACAGAGGTACTGGTCGAGGATACGGATACTGACTTGCACCAGTTTAGGAAGATTCCCCACTTCGATTGGTAGACTCTAAGGGTGGATGTTCTCCTTGCTCTAACAATCGCTCTGGTTGCCTCCTTCGAAAAAACCTCTAGTTCTCGAGAGTCTTTCGATACTCTGAAGGCAGTGAGACGAAGAGCGTGGAGGCCTTGGAGTACCTTCTTACGCGTGGCAGACGTAGCAGGTCCACCCTTAGGGGAAGAGTTCTGGGAACGTCTACTAGCCATCGAAGTACCTCGGTAAGTTATTCTCTCGCGGGCCAGAGGGAAGCAACTAGTGTCAACTTTGTCCCAACGTGAGAGGCGAACTTCTGCAGTACCTTGTTGACAAACTAGAACGGAGGGAATGCATATAGATCTAGATGAGACTAATCTAGTAGAAAGGCATCTAAAAGAACCACTGCTGGGTCTGTTGAGAGCCTCTTGGACATCGAGGTTGCGAAGAGATCTATGGTTGGATGGCCCCAGGTGACCCAAAGTCTCTTGCATACATCTCTGTGGAGGGTCCAATATGTTGGAATTATTGTCCCTTCCTACTGAGACAAACTGCTAAGACATTCAAGTTGCCTTGGAAGAAATTTGTTACTAGTGAAAAGTCTAGACCTGTTGAACAGGAGAGGAGGTCACTAGCGAACTCGCACCATGTCAGAGAGTAGGTCCCTCCTTGCTAGGAGATGAACATCAAAGCAGGGAGTTGTCCGTGTTGACCTCCATTACTTTGTCCTGAAGGAGAGACCTGAAGCTTTTCCAGGTCAGACTTACTGCCAGAAGCTTCTTGCAGTTAAAATGCATTGTCCTTTGACGCGAGTTCCATAATCCCGAGCATTCCCTACCGCCTAAGGTCGCACCCCAGCCTACGTCCGATGCGTCTGAGAAGAGAACGTATTTGGGAGTCTGAACAGTCAGGGGAAGACCCTATAAAAGGTTGATAAAGTCCTTTCCTCAGGTTAGACCAGACTTATCTTCCGGAAACCGGGATCGAGACCGCTTCTAGCGTCTTGTCCTTTTCCAGTGAAGAGCTAGATGAAACCGAAGAGGACGGAGGTGTTGTCTTCCAAGTGACACCAAATGCACCACGGATGACAGTGTCCTAACCAGACTCATCCACAGCCTGACAGGGCCGTATTCCTTCTTCAGCATCTTCTGGATGGATAGCAGGGCTGGGGATTGATCTTCTTGTTCAGCCATGTCCTCATCAGAGGGTTCCTCATCCGAAACTGATGAGGAAACGGCAACGGAGTGGGCAACGTCTGACTCGCTGAATCCGGTCGCACTGGTGGATGCGTGACGGAGCCGGACACAAGATCATGGTACTGCTGCACAGTCTGTGAACTGTCAACCATGGGGAAGCGAGGAAGTACAGCGACAACCCGAAACTGTCTAGACTGTCTGGGTAGTACAGACAACCCCTTATCGGGTTGCTGAGGTTGCCGCACTGCGTCACAACAAGTCACCTCTGCTGGTTGTTGAACGTCTTCCCAGTGACACACTGAACGTCCACAACCACCTCCGAGAGTAGCATAACATCAACGTGCGACTGGCAACCCACACTGGGTCGCACCGGTGGAGGAACCATCTCAACTGGCGGACGTGAGTAGGATACCTCAGCGTCAACAGGGCGTACAACCAACCGGTAGGAAGGTCGTTGGCAAGAAGGGTCTTCTCCGTAAAAAATCCTCTATCAAGGACTAAGCTTGGACTGCATGTCTTGCAACAAAGCCCAAGGTCTATGGGAGCAGGTGTGGCAACAGACGGGGTTAGCGACTGAAGCGGAACCATTACCCTCCCTGGAAGCATGTTATGCTTAAATAAAAGTCCATAGGAGGCTAAGCAGCTTAAGGCTCCTCTCCAAATGACAGAGTCCTCAAGGGAATATCAGAAGGAGGGAGAACAGCACTTTCTCATCTACAGGAACCATATCCGAGAAAAGCTAGGTTCTCTCAGTGAGGGTTTCACTGGTGCAAAAGCAGCAGACCAGAAGGCAACGTTATGAAACTGCTTGACAGTCTGTGAACTGTCAAAAACTGAACTGTCAACCACAACAGGAGCGTGAGGACAAACAGCACTGGTGTATAAGTAGCAGACCAGAAGGCAACGTCATGTAACTGTATGACAGTTTGTGAGTTGGCAACAACCAAAGTTGTGTGGGGAAGCCTCAACTCCTGACTGACTAGTTTGCTGCTGGCGAGTGGCGGTAACCAGAGAGTGTTGCGGAGGCTGACACACCGTGTCAAAACACAGCAGCTTGTGGTAGCTCACGCACGGCAACGGAGTGCTCTGTGTGTGGGAGTTGTGGGAGCTGGCAACAACAAAAGCAGAGTGCTGGTGCGTGGGAGGGGCTGCGGTGGGTTGAGGAGCATGCGGTAAGGTATGCGGCTCATGCTGCATGGTATGCGGAGCATGCTGTAAGGTATGCAGAGCATGCTGCATGGTATGCGGAGCATGCTGTAAGGTATGCAGAGCATGCTGTAAGGTATGCAGAGCATGCTGTAAGGTATGCAGAGCATGCTGTAAGGTATGCAGAGCATGCTGTAAGGTATGCAGAGCATGCTGCATGGGCTGCGGAGAATGCCGCATAGTGCTGGAACCCGGCAGCTCTACAGAACCTTCCCACTGCTGATGCGGTAGCTCACGCATGTTAGCAGATGGTGCAGCAAGAACATGCGTCTGGCAGGGTGGACTGCGCATCGGTGGTGGAGCTCTCACAGGTGGAGGGTGGGAGCAGGCAGCCGCAGTATCTGCTGAGCGCACAACCTCGGCGGGTTGTAGGTTAACAGGTGCATTGTCAACCTTCCAGCATGATACTCCTGCATGAAGGAGCAAGCTGAGACTGTATAGTCTGCAGCATGGACCACTAGGGTCTATGAAAGACAACAACAAACGGAGCTACTGTCCGTTGTGACTGAGGGTCTAAAACAGCTGGTGCGGCAACAGACGGAGTTACTGCCTGTTGCGGTACCACCTTGCCTCTCTTGGGAGGTGTGCAGTTGTCGTACTGCAGTGAGTCCGAACTGACCCAGTGGCTACACCTAGGCCGTTGGACTTGCGCGGAAGGGACCGACTTGCACTTAAAAGCTGCAAGATTTGGTCCATGGTTTCTGCGAGAAACCTCTTCCGCAGACGAGGAATAAATGGGCTCTCTCGTCTTTGTGTGGGTGGGGTGATCACGTCGGCAACGTGTGTAGATACACCCGAAACCACAGAGGGAAACGTCTGTTCGTCGATCAAGGCCTGTGGAACCCATAAGTCCTTCGACATTACTTCTCCCCTGGGCTTGGGAGCTTGTAAGAGGTATCGGACTAGGTGAACAACTGGCACGAACAGACGAACCCTCGAACGCAACACTGTAACACTTTGCGCATATCACTTTATCACTTTTGATTTTCTGTTTGCACTTATTTCACTGAACTCGAAACTTTAAGTGGTTTGTACCTGAAACACGCAACCCTATCCTTCATTAAAAGGTAGTAATTGCGAAAACAGTATTACAATGTAACAGAAAAACATAATTAAAGATAAAGAATAATGTGGCTGGAAAAGAGACTAAACACTAGATCAAATAAAATACGTTTAAAATCTCTCACCGCATAAAGCCTGGGAACAAGAATAAAACTCTAGAAACGTTTTACCTTCTTCCCCTATAGCGACTAGGGAGAAGAGCAAAAAACGAGAACAACGTTACCCGCTTGAACGAAACGTTTATCCTCCTCTCTCTCCCTCTCTTGACTTAGAACCTGAGAGATGAGCCCAATTATATATATCGTTAAAACATATTATTTGTTAAAGGAAAAAAACTGAAAGGTTTCCCAAATAAAAAGTTCCTTTATTAGAATTAAAACCATTTAAGCTAAGAAAGAATGAACGAAACGCTAGAATCGGTTTACTCTTACTGCAACGTGAAACCGTGAAATACTCTCTCTCTATCGTAACGATAGAGCGCAAGTTGAACGTTCTGAACGTCAACAACTGCGGAGACTAAACAAAACGTTAGTTCAACTTTGAAAACAGTACGAGACTATCAAAGAAATTCTTTCAAAAACATTAAAATTAAAATAGCCAAAAACCTAAACACACTTCCGTCTAAGGGAAGGGTGGGTCATAAAAAGTGAAAGAGAGTCTATACTCTCTTCGACACCAACACTTCCGTCTAAGGGAAGGGTCGGCCATTTAAAAGTGAAAGAGTCCATACTCTCTTCGTCACCATAATTAAATCAAATTAATTCCAAAAGCTTGCTAAGCTAATGATAAAGCTTCCTGAATAGCGAAGGCTAAACTCTAGAGCAAATACATCACCAAATCGTGAACAATAACTCCAGAATCAACAGCGTATCCAAGTAGGTCTAGCCGGTGGCACGACAGAGGAAAAATTGAGTTCTTGTTGACAAGAAGTACTTGAGTACCTGCTCACAGATGGCGCTGTTGTGTACACCCCCACCTGTATAGCGATCGCTGGCGTATCCCGACCGTAGATTTCTGTCGGGCAACAGAGTTGACAGCTACATGATCATCGGGTAAGATTAATATTGAAAATTGGTTCTGTGTTTACATTGAGTACTGAGTACCTGCTCGACAGATGGCGCTGTTGATGTACACCCCCTACCTGCATAGCGATCGCTGGCGTATTTTGAACGTAGAGTTTTTCTGTCGGGCAGCAGAGCTGCAGCTTATATAATCACCGGCTAAATTTAATATTGAAAAACAAGAGCTATCATTTCAAGTCGAACCACATTAGAAATATAGAGGACATAGAAACATTTACACTCATGATGTTGACAAAGATTCGTCCAACAGTTTGAAAGTGAACTATACAAAAGGTTCACATCTAGAATGCGATTCAAAGACCTAACTACAGAAATTATCGATGTCTTGACCCAAGACATCATAAATTTCCTTAAAGTTGATTTGAAAATATCATAGAACAGAAGAGGCCGATATCAATCAGTGAGAAGGAGGTCCACAGACTACAGTATATAGTAATGAAGGTCAAAGGTGAACCACAGAGTAGAATATAATAGATGGTAATGACCATTGGTGAACAAAATAGAAGAGAACTTCGTCAATACAAAATTTGAAAAGTCAATTTTCCCGCAATCCTCTTGAAAAAGATATATAGGAAAACAAAGAGAAGAAAGTTTTATGGCTCAACAGAGAAGGAAACAGTTAACACAAAATAACGAACAATTTCTTTCCTTCGAAAGAACACCAGACAAAATGGTTCCCTCCTAAGTCTACTAAATATCAAGTTATCAAAACTACTCCCAGGAACTTTAAACTCCCTTAAAAAATCTAAAGAACTTGTTAAACATAAAACTAACTTAATCAAAGAGTTTTAAAACATAGCCTCTATTTCACAATATTCGCATGCATTGAACTACGTTTTAAAATTGAATTATAACTGTAATATTCAAGAGAAAATCCTTGAAAACTAAATTCACTTCTCCTACAGAGGAAATTCTATTTTACAATTTTTCCTGATATGTTATTCATGAATCTAGTTGGAAGAGTTCTTGCACCAAATCACCAAGACAACAAAGATTCTTCCCAATGACCCAAAAGAGGTTATACAGTCTTTAAACTTACAGAGTCTATATTTCTATCCCTAACCTAACAATCAAAGAAAATATAACATCACAGAACAACATCTCATTTCACAAGTTAAAACCAAAGATATAAACCCCAAATTCTCTACCTGCAAAGGAAACCAGTTTCATGATATTGTCATGGCACAGTAAAAATAACAATTTTCTTCACTACAAAGGTAAATAAATATAAAAACAATGTTTTATTTATGTCATAACCTTAAAATCAATGCTCTTATTAATGTTTGTTCACTAACACTTTTTGCAAAACAGGATTCAATCTGGCAAACCTTTAAGAAATAAAAAACAAATTGACAATAATTCTCAGAATGTTCAAATGTTACAAACGAATCTTGGATGTTGGTATTGAAAAGATTTGACTTTTAAGCTAACCTGAAGTCTTCAATATATGACTGACACATCCATTTCTAAGTTCAGCTTACGTGAATGTTTGATTCGCATATGATTATTGACAACCAACAATGAAAGACCATTAATAAGGATTGATATTTCTAAAAAGGTCTTATGAATACAAATTAGTAATAAGGGTGATAGACAAAGTGTGCGATGTTTTTGAAAGGTTTTATGGCCTCAAACAAACCGCAGGATGATAGCCTGTCTTATGGTATGGGGTGTAAGTACTGTATTTAGGCAAAGGGTAATCTAAGATGAAGCTTTCGGTGCATGCTAGTGTTGGATGCATTAAGTGTGGGATCTCGCACAATCCTTCAGTTGGACAATGTGTACATTCAACATAATGTAAAATATGTAAACGTATAAAGGAATCATAAATGAAATTGTATGTTATAATGTAGATCCTTTACACAATGTGGAGTCTTGTAACTTCCGTTTCAAAATGTTGCAAGTTGAATACTTTGCAATCAAACCTTAGACAGAATTTTCATTAGACAATTCAGTGTATCAGTCTGAAGTTTCAGGTCCCCTGGATAAGTAGTTTGCAGACACCAATAGTGAAAAAGACACATCAATTTGTGGACCTAAAGAGTAAGCAAAGAGGAAGACTCATGAAACAGCCTCTAGTGATTGTACAGATAATTAAATGAGCTCAAATGTTTGAATTAAATTAGGGAAGAAGATGTTCGTAGTATTAAAAAGAAGCAGGAAAGTTCTGTACCAATATAACTAAACTAATTGGCAAAAGGTAAGGATGTGTATGTTGCGTTTATGGATCAGGAGAAAGCGTATGATAGAGTTGATAGGGAAGCAATGTGGAATATGATGAGGTTATATGGAGTTGGTGGAAGGTTGTTGCAAGCAGTGAAAAGTTTCTATAAAGGTAGTAAAGCATGTGTTAGGATAAGAAAAGAAGTGAGCGATTGGTTTCCGGTGAGAGTGGGACTGAGACAGGGTTGTGTGATGTCACCGTGGTTGTTTAACTTGTATGTTGATGGAGTGGTGAGAGAGGTGAATACTCGAGTGCTTGGATGAGGATTGAAACTGGTAGACGAGAATGACCATGAATGGGAGGTAAATCAGTTGTTGCTTGCGGATGATACTGTACTGGTTGCAGACGCGGAAGAGAAGCTTGGCCGATTAGTGACAGAATTTGGAAGGGTGTGTGAGAGAAGGAAGTTGAGAGTTAATGTGGGTAAGAGTAAGGTTCTGAGATGTACGAGAAGGGAAGATGGTGCGAGGTTGAATGTCATGTTGAATGGAGAGTTACTTGAGGAGGTGGATCAGTTTAAGTACTTGGGGTCTGTTGTTGCAGCAAATAGTGGAGTGGAAGCAGATGTACGTCAGAGAGTGAATGAAGGATGCAGTGTTGGGGGCAGTTAAGGGAGTAGTAAAAATGATATTTTCATTATAAAATAAATTTTTAATGTACTTACCCGGTGAATATATAAATAGCTGACGTCTCCGACGACCCGACAGATTCCAAAAACTTGCGAGCGATCGCCATGAAGGTTGCGGGTGTGCCCACCAGCGCCGACTATCGGCCAGATACCGCATATACTTCTCAACCAAACCAGTTCTTCTCAGTCCGTAGGGTCTCTATCGGGGAGGAAGGGAGGGCCTTTAATATTATATATTCACCGGTTAAGTATATTCAAAAATTTATTTTATAATGAAAAAGGGATTTTGACGTAGGAAAAATCTATTTCTGGGCGAAGGACCTGTGCCGCCCAGTGAATAAGCTCCATTTAGCACTTATTCTTAGGTAATTTACTGCTAAATATACCAGAGAAAAAATGTAAAGGAGTGCTAGGTTAACTAGCTCGCTCACCTATTGGTGTCGGTATAAAATTGGGCGTATAATCCAGAGGTCCCGCACTATTTAGATTCATCCACGACAGAAACCCCAATAGAGGAGAGCCGTTCAACCTCACTCGGTACTACTAACAATGCCTCCGCTCAGAACCCAACTCCTTAGCACCCAAAGTTTGGGGACTCCAAGGGAGAGGAGCTGGGAGGGTTCACTGGGCGGCACAGGTCCTTCGCCCAGAAATAGATTTTTCCTACGTCAAAATCCCTTTTCTGGGCTCGAACCTGTGCCGCCCAGTGAATCTATACAAGAGAAAATGTCACCAAACTTGCAAAATAAAGGAAAAAACATAAGCGTAAGGGAAATACAGGATGCTTTTAATCAGAGATGAGTACCAAAAAACAATTATAAGGGTATCTTAAATATGAACATAAGTCCAATAAGGTAGGTATAATAATGCCGTGAGTGATAATATATACAGATACTCAGGAGCATAAAATTTACAAATATGATAACAGTATTCAGGTGCGAGACTAACGAATACAATAGGGTATAAATGAGGCAGGTAAGAGGGAGAGATAAAGAGTCAAGGCATTAACCTGTGAGTTACTTGGGAGTAACTACGCTCCCTGCGGCTACTGTAGAAAATTTTAGGGCTTCCAAATGTTTAAGGTAGTGTTTCTTGAACACTGACGGTGATTTCCACCCTGTATACCTGGAAAGGTCTGTAAAATTCATGTGGTGAAAGAAGTTCACCGAGGTAGCAACCGCCCTGATATCATGTGCAAGAGGAAAAGAGTCAGGGTTAGCTTGTTTAATAAAATACAAGATTTGTTGCCTGATCCCTTTAATAATAATGGTACCGCCTTGTTCTCTAACGAATAGAGGCCCCGAGGAGTTAGAGGAGGTCCGGGATAAATAAGACCTAAGAGTAGTAACAGGGCACAGAGACGGATCTTGCGTGAGGGGAACAATTTTCCAGGAAGACCATCTGTTTTGAGGGTCTTCGTTCTTAGCCAAAAAGAATTTGTTAGGAGAAAGAAGGACCTCTCCCGAAGGCAGGAAGTCAATATGACCCGGGTCTCTCGACAAGGCTGCCAATTCAGAAATTCTTGCCCCGGAAGCCAAGCTCACCAGGAAAAGTGTTTTCCTGAGAAGGGGAATGTAATCACAAGAACTGTTAATGGTATCAGAAGCCAATCTGAGTACGTCATTAAGGAACCAGGTCACCGGAGTAGGACGAGTAACCGGTTTCAGCCTGGCACAAGCTTTCGGAATTGAAGCTAACAAAGAGTCGGTTAAGTCTATGTTAAAACCCACTAGGAAGATCTTTTTCAGAGCCGATTTAATAGTGGTGATAGTATTGGCTGCCAGACCTGATTCTAATAAAGATCTAAAGAAAGTGACTGTAAGGTTCAAGTTCATACAGTTCACGTCTGAGTCTATTAAAAATTTTGCCAACTTTTTAACTGCAGAGTCATACTGGCGGATGGTGGAATCCCGTTTATCCGATTCTAGGAACAAGGTGTTTTGAGGATCAATATTGGCACCATGCATGGCCGCAAACTTCATAAAGTCCATAAAGTTAGGGCGCTCTGAATGTTTGAGAAAGCGTACACAACGCGTGTTTGTACTATCTGAGACAGAACCGGATTGGGTATCGGGTGAGGGTATAGTCTCAACTCTCGCAGGAGAGGATACCAGTTGCTCTTGGGCCAGTTGGGTGCGACCAAGGCTACTTGTCCCTTGAAGGATCTCAGTTTGTCTAGAACTTTCAGCAAAAGATTCACCGGGGGAAAGAGATAAATCTTTTCCCAGGTGTCCCAATTCTGTGACATGGCGTCTGTGGCGTAAGCCTGAGGGTCTAGATTGGGAGCCACATATACTCTCAATTTGTGGTTGGATTCCGTGGCGAAGAGGTCCACTTGGAGACCGGGAACCTGAGAGAGAATCCACCGAAAAGACTTTAGATTGAGTGACCATTCCGATTCTAGAGGGGAGGTCCGGGACAGGGCGTCTGCCACTACATTCCGGACTCCCGCCAGGTGGACAGCTGAAAGATGCCAACGGTTCAAGGCTGCTAGGGAGAATATGGCTACTAGAACATGGTTCAGAGGCCCTGACTTTGACCCGCCTCTGTTGAGGCAGCGGACCACCACTTCGCTGTCGAGGACCAGACGAAGGTGTTGTTTCTTGGGAAGAGCAAGACGTTTCAGGGTTAGAAGAACTGCCATGGCCTCTAGCACATTGATGTGAAATTGGCGGAACAAGGGAGTCCAAAGACCTTGAACTTTCTTGAGCTGAGAATAACCGCCCCAACCTGACAAGGATGCGTCCGTGTGAATGATTAATTTCGGAGGCGGAAATCGAAGGGGAACTGACTTTGACAGACTGTTTGCTCTTGTCCAAGGAAGAAGTCTTTCCCGTAGAATGGGAGGAAGGAGAACTTTCCTGTCCCGGAGCTTCCGGTTCGCCCTCGAACGCCAGACACGATTGATATCTTTCAATTTTGCCTTCAGAAGAAGATCCGTCACTGAGGCAAACTGAAGGGACCCCAGAATCCTCTCTTGGAGTCGTCTGGAACTTACTTTGTCTTTGAGAAAACGTTTGGTGTTCCTTGCAATCTCTAACCTCTTGGGTCTGGGAAGACACAGAGTATGAGATATAAGATCCCATTGCAGGCCGAGCCATTGGAACTTCGATTTTGGAAGAAGACGGGACTTCTTGAAGTTGATCTGGAAGCCTAGAGATTGAAGATAATGGATGACTTTGTGAGTGGCTTTTAGGCAATTTTGGGAGGTGTCTGACCAAATGAGCCAGTCGTCCAGATAGGCTACTACTTGAATCCCTTGATTCCTGAGTTCCTGAACAGTGACTTCTGCTAACTTTGTGAAGATCCTTGGGGTGATGTTGAGCCCGAAAGGCATCACCTTGAAGGAGTAACTTTTGTCCCCTAAGCGAAAGCCTAGGTACGGACGGAAGTGTCTCGCTATCGGGACGTGATAATAGGCGTCTGTAAGATCGATAGAGGTGGTGACGGCCCCACGGGGAAGTAAGGTCCGCACCTGCGAGACGGTAAGCATTCGAAACTTGTCGCATTGAATGGACAAGTTGAGAAGGGATAGGTCTAGAATCACTCTTCTCTTGTCTGAATCCTTCTTCGGGACACTGAAGAGCCGACCTTGAAACTTCAGGTGTTTCGTTTCTTGTACGGCGTTCTTTTGTAAAAGATCCTGGACAAATTCGACCAGGTCCGGAGTGGAATGTTGACGAAATTTGTTCGGAGGAGGAGGTCCTTGAATCCAACTCTACCCCAGTCCCTTGGAGATGATACTGAACGCCCAGGGACTGAACCTCCATTTGTTGCGGAAGGCATAGAGCCTCCCCCCTACCTGCTGCCTCCACGTCCGCCTCGGAAGTTCTTTCCTCTGCGAAAAGCTCTTCCCCTGCCTTTGTTCTGGTTAGAACCATGGTGGTAGCCTCATACGACTGGTTAAAGGCAGGAGAAGTGGCGGAGGCACCAGAAAGCTGGCTCTTAGGAAGCAGAACGGTGACATAGTCGTCCGAAGGAGCCTGAGAGGTGGAAGGCTGTGCCGGGGCAACAGGAGATGGGGGAAGAAGCAGCCGGAAAATGGGCGAACCAGTCTGCTGTTGCCTGAACTGGGTGGAAGTATATGGACGGAGCTTCTTCCTACCCCGGGCTTGGTAATTTGCAGGGTCAGATTTACGTTTAGGAGTCAAACCCCAACGGGCTTTAAGGCTCTGGTTGACTCTAGTGGCCTCCGCCAAGACTTCCTCTACAAGGTCCTCAGGGAAGAGGTTTGAACCCCAACAGGAGGACCGGATCAGCTTATTAGGTTCATGCCTAATAGTCACCTCTGCCAGGACATGTTTGCGACACTTGCGTTTAGCAGTAGCGAAGTCATACAGGTCGTAGTATAATGACTGCAACGTAGCCTTGTTGAGAGATTTAAAAATACTCTCAGTATCGTAAGTCAAGGCTATCGACTCCGTGGAAATAGCCAGGTTCAGAGTACGGCCAACGCGTAGGCGAGAATCATACTCCTGTTTAATGAGGGATTCCGGGAGACGGGGAAGCCTCTCACTAAACATTACCGAAGCACAGTCTGCTGCTAGCTTTCCAGAGGTAAATGTGGTATGGACGTTGTCCCAACACTCAATGCCTGAAGGAAGAAGGAGGGAGATTGGATCCACCTCTCGGATGGGAGGCAAGGGCTTCTCCTCCAGAGCATATTGGAAGGCAAGCTCTGCTACCTTATTGACACATGGAGTCACGGTGTTTTTGTCCACTAGGAACATTGTAAAAGAGCTCTTATAAGGCGTCAACATAGTGTTGGTGCAGCCGATGTCATTCAGGAATCTGGCCCACACAGATTGGGCCTGCTCTTTTGGGAAGATGACTGTCTCCTTGGGGACCTTGTCTAACCGAACCAAAGCTTCCTCGGTAAGCCTGGCATAACCATGAAATGGAAATGCCAGACCAGGAGGAAAGAATTCAAAGTCCTCTAGGGGACGAGTGCAAAGACCCTCCAAAGTTAACATTCCGTCTGAGAACGGGGAATGAAGAGCCATACGCCAAGGGTTGTTTTTGGCAAACTGCGGGAGCTTAGAGGCATCCGGGATGAGAGAGCTTTGGACCCGCTCCGGAGCACCTTGCTCTAATGCCCCAAGTCTCTGACCGATGTTAGAGAACATCGTGTCCATCTTAGACTGTATCTCTGATACAAACTTAGCCTGCATCTCCGACACGATGCGAAGCATGGCTGATTCGGAAAGGCCCGGGCTAGCAGCAGGTGTGGCGGAATGAACTCCCGGGTCGCGAGACTTAGAGGAGGAGCCAGAAGCCTTAGATGACAGGTTTGTATTCTGTTTAGAACCATGAGAAGCCTTATGAGGCTTATGAACTTTAGGTAAGGTTCTAGACTTATTCTTGGGGGGAACCGGGTGTGATCGTTGGGACGAATCACGGTCCCCAGAAAAACCAAGGAAGGAAGAGCGATCAGAAGAAGAAGAAAGAGAGGGGCTGAGGATAGGAATCTCAGCGCCAGAAACACCTGCCTCACTTACCACCCTACCTGTATCTGGATCATCCAATAACATGGGTTCCACGTCAAGGTTCATGGAGGCAACATTGTCTTCTAGATCTCCGGGGGCGTCCGACGGATCCTGCTCTGGATCAATAAACCCCGCTATGGTGGCATCAATGTGGGCAATGATGGGAGCTGCAACATGCCTAGCCACAGCGGCTGAAGACTTGGCGTTGGGGTAAATCAGGGAACAGTAGTCCTCGGAGAGGACGTACGGCCGCTTGGACTTCACGTTCCGGGCAAAACCACCAACCCACACTTTCAGTGTGGCCCGAGCCGCAAACTTTTGCTCCGGGGATGCCTGAAATAATAGTGGGAATTATAAAAGGGCAGACTCCCAGTGGTCCTTCAAGACCATAGATATCTTACTAAATAGTGTATGTATGCCAAAAAAGGTAAGATAAATAAGAAGGCAACATAGCCAACGGGACTCACCGAGTCAGATCCAAGGGTGGTAACGAGGTCAAAACAGACCACACAGTTATCCGGGTGCCATACCACGACGTCCTCCAGCTGCACACCGCAGAGGGCGTGAGACCGACAGACGGTATGGCCGCAGGGCTGATGTAGAACAGCTGCACAGGCTGTCGTCTGACAATGCACCATCTATAAAAAGAATAGTATATGAGAAACTGTAATTCTCTTAAGTAGGGGCGGGTCCAGAGGACCCGGCCTAAACATAAGTCTAGCTTAAGACTAAAGTAAATAGTATATGAGAAACTGTAATTCTCTTAAATAGGGGCGGGTCCGGAGGACCCGGCCTAAACCTAAGTCTAGCTTAAGACTAAAGTAAATAGTATATGAGAAACTGTAATTCTCTTAAGTAGGGGCGAACATAAGTCTAGCTTAAGACTAAAGTAAATAGTATATGAGAAACTGTAATTCTCTTAAGTAGGGGCGGGTCCGGAGGACCCGGGCCTAACATAAGCCTAACACAAGATTAGGGCTTAACTGTAATATTCTTAAGTAGGGGCGGGTCCGGAGGACCCGGCCTAAACATAAGTCTAGCTTAAGACTAAAGTAAATAGTATATGAGAAACTGTAATTCTCTTAAGTAGGGGCGGGTCCGGAGGACCCGACCTAAACATAAGTCTAGCTTAAGACTAAAGTAAATAGTATATGAGAAACTGTAATTCTCTTAAGTAGGGGCGGGTCCGGAGGACCCGGGCCTAACATAAGCCTAACACAAGATTAGGGCTTAACTGTAATATTCTTAAGTAGGGGCGGGTCCGGAGGACCCGGCCTAAACAAAAGTCTAGCTTGAGACTAAAGTATAGCCATCCATTCCGGTCGAGCCGGGAGTATAAAAAAGGATGCAACAACAAAAATTTAAGACACAGGGTGTCTGATTTCCCGGGGCGAGGCTAAGCCCCGGGCAGGGAAATAAAAGTATCCAAAACCAATTCGTATAGGAACTCCGGGGTAGTGATCTGTCATATAATCATCATAGGATCTGTTATAAATTAAATAGGGGGGCGGAACTGTAGATAAGAACCGCCAACGGAACCCAGAGGGTTTCATATAACATAAACCAGTGTGATAAGTGAATATAAAATAGGGTGCACCGGGATCCAACTCTGTTGACCGGTGGCCAACCAGACTAGACAGAGCCGAACCCGCCGGGACACCCGGAGGACAAAGTCCATAAACACTGAACTACCCCCTCTACAAGGAGGGAAGGCAACGGTCCCCTAATGGAGAGGGGGAGAGAAGCCTAGCCACCCACCTAGCGAGAGGGGGAGCATGGGGGAGAATCACGTGATACGGAGCAGCTGGGCTACCAACTGACGATCCCCAACCAGACAGATCAAACGGAGTAATAGCACAATATTCATTATAATAGTAATAGCGTTGATAATATAAAATAAACACATAAAAATTTTTGGGCAAGGCATGCAACATAATAATTAAATCACAAAAGACACACCTGATGGCTTAAAAAATAACATTGCCGCCTAGCACGTAGGTCGGCAGCCATAACGATACGTAAATGATATCGGCCCAAAATTTGAACCACGAGGGTTCTAAATGCTAAATAATGAATATCCATAATAACAAATAAAATTTAATAATAAAAATAATACATATAGTGAAACTAAAAGCTCTCAAAACAGGAGTACCAACTGTAAATGGAATCAAGCAAGATCGGTATGAACGAAGAGAATACACTCCTATAATTCAAATATTAGACGATCTAGGTTGCTCAAAACACAGCAAAACACAGCTTGGTACTTAACTTAGACGGTGTCTCCAGGGAAACCGACGAAGAAGCCATAATCCAAAGAAAATAAGCGAAAAAACGAGAGCACAACAAAAAAGCGGGTTACACACAAGACGTGCTAAAAGGAGTTGGGTTCTGAGCGGAGGCATTGTTAGTAGTACCGAGTGAGGTTGAACGGCTCTCCTCTATTGGGGTTTCTGTCGTGGATGAATCTAAATAGTGCGGGACCTCTGGATTATACGCCCAATTTTATACCGACACCAATAGGTGAGCGAGCTAGTTAACCTAGCACTCCTTTACATTTTTTCTCTGGTATATTTAGCAGTAAATTACCTAAGAATAAGTGCTAAATGGAGCTTATTCACTGGGCGGCACAGGTTCGAGCCCAGAAATATAATTTTTAAATATTAAACTTAGCCGGTGAATATATAAATAGCTGATTCACACCCATGGTGGTGGGTAGAGACCAGTATAATAACAATAAAGGCGTATATGCTTAAGAGTTTTTTGACAAATATTTCATAAAAACAAACTTAAGTATAGGTACCTGGTAAGGAAGCTGACTCTGATGATTACTCTGCCTCATTAGTCCGCTTTCCTCACGAAGCCCAGCCATCCTCTCAGGATGCTGAAAGACTCCCAGGAGCTGCTTTATCCAGGGCGAACACCCCTATAACAGGACCTCATCAATACCCTTAATCTGGGCGCTCTCAAGAAACAACATTTTGACCACCCGCCAAATCAAAAAGATTGCGAAAGACTTTAGTCTTCCGTACAACCCAAAACCAGATTAAAAATTTCAAGAGCAGATTAAAAGGATATTGGGATTAAGGGAATGTAGTGGTAGAACCCTCACCCACTACTGCACTCACTGCAACGAATGGACCCAGTGTGTAGCAGTCCTCATAAAGAGTCTGGACGTCTTTCAAGTAAAATGAAGCGAACACCGACTTGCTCCTCCAAAAGGTCGCGTCCATAATACTTTGAAGGGATCTATTTTGCTTAAAAGCCACCGAAGTCGCTATCGCTCTAACTTTGTGAGACTTGACCTTAAGCAAACCACGATCCTTCTCACTTAAATGAGAATGTGCCTCCCGTATTAAAAGTCTAATAAAGTAAGATAACGCATTCTTAGACATGGGCAAAGAGGGCTTTTTAACGGAGCACCATGAAACCTCTGAACAACCTCGTATCGGTTTAGTTCTAGATAAGTAAAACTTAAGAGCTCTAACGGGGCACAGCACTCTTTCAACTTCATTACCTACGATCTCAGAAAGACTAGGTATCTCAAAAGATTTAGACCAAGGACGAGACGGAAGTTCATTCTTGGCCAGAAAACCAAGTTGAAGAGAACATATTGCTTTATTCGTAGAGAAGCTGATGTTCTTACTAAAAGCATGGATCTCACTGACCCTTTTAGCCGAAGCCAAACTCACCAAAAATAGTGTCTTGAGGGTAAGATCCTTCAGGGAGGCTGAATTTAAAGGCTCAAACCTGTCTGACATTAGGAACTGTAGGACCACGTCCAAGTTCCAAGCAGGAGTTGAAATATGACGCTCCTTAGAGGTCTCGAAAGACTTAAAAAGGTCTTGGAGATCTTTGTTATTCGAAAGATCCAAGCCTCTATGTCTGAAAACAGAAGCTAACATGCTTCTGTAGCCTTTAATGGTGGATGCAGAGAGAGAGAGCGACCGTTTCTCAGATATAGCAGAAAATCCGCAATCTGCGCTACAGAGGTACTGGAGGAGGAAATAAAGGAGGACTTGCACCAATCTCTAAATACCTCCCACTTCGACTGGTAGATCTTGATGGTAGAGGCTCTTCTAGCCCTCGCGATCGCTCTAGCTGCCTCCTATGAAAATCCTCGAGCTCTTGAGAGTCTTTCGATAGTCTGAAGGCAGTCAGACGAAGCGTGGGGAGGCTTTGATGAAATCTCTTTACATGAGGCTGTCGCAAGAGATCCATCCACAAAGGCAGACTCCTTGGAACGTCTACCAGCCATAGAAGTACCTCTGTGAACCACTCTCTCGCGGGCCAGAGGGGAGCAACCAACGTCAACCTGGTCCCTTCGTGAGAGGCGAACTTCTGCAACACCTTGTTGAGGATCTTGAAAGGTGGAAAGGCGTAAACGTCCAGGTGAGACCAGTCCAACAGAAAGGCATCTATGTGGGCCGCCTCTGGATCTGGGACTGGAGAGCAATGAGTCGGGAGCCTTTTTGTCAGCGAGGTCGCAAAAAGATCGATGGTGGGTTAACCCCAAGTCATCCAAAGACTCTTGCACACATCCTTGTGGAGCGTCCACTCTGTAGGGATCACCTGACCTCTTCGACTGAGACAGTCCGCCAAGACGTTCAACTTCCCTTGGACGAACCTCGTCAAAAACGAGATGTTTCGATCTTTTGACCAAATGAGGAGGTCCCTTGCGATGATGAACAGAGCGTGGGAGTGAGTGCCTCCTTGCTTCGAGATGTAAGCCAAGGCCGTGGTATTGTACGCATTCACTTCTACCACCTTGTTTCGAAGCAGACTCTCGAAACTCCTCAGTGCTAAACGGACTGTCAACAGCTCCTTGCAGTTGATGTGAAGGCTCCTCTGGTCTGCGGCCCAAAGACCCGAGCATTCCAGACTGTCCAGAGTCGCCCCCCAACCCAAATCCGATGCGTCTGTAAATAACACATGGTTTGGGTTCTTGACTGCCAGAGACAGACCTTCCCGAAGTCTTATATTGCTGTCCCACCAGGCCAGGCAAGTCTTGACTGGATCGGAGATCGGAATTGAGAGCGCCTCCAAAGTTTTCTCCTTGTCCCAATGGGAGTCTAGGTGGAACTGGAGAGGGCGTAGGTGAAGTCTGCCTAGAGAGATAAACTGTTCCAGGGATGAAAGCATTCCTAGGAGGCTCATCCAGCTTCTCACAGAGCAACGGTTTTTCTCTAGCACGAGACAGACTTTGAGCAAAGCCTGCTCGATCCTGTCGGCAGACGGAAAAGCCCGAAAAGCTAGACTCTGTATCTCCATCCCCAAATAGAGAATCGTCTGGGAGGGAGTCAGCTGTGACTTCTCCATGTTCACCAAGAGGCCCAACTCTGCAAGATCCAAAGTCCACTGTAGGTCCTGCAGACAGCGATGACGGGACGACGCTCTGAGTAACCAGTCGTCCAAGTACAGGGAGGCTCTGATCCCCAACAAATGTAGGAACTTTGCTACATTTCTCATGAGCCTCGTAAAAACAAGAGGAGCAGGGCTGAGGCCGAAGCACAGTGCTCGGAACTGATACACCACATTCCTGTATACAAACCTCAGATAAGGTTGACAGTCTGTATGTATCGGAATGTGGAAGTACGCATCCTGCAAGTCGAGAGAGACCATCCAGTCCCCTCTCTGACTGCTGCCAAAACGGATTTGGTGGTCTCCATCGTAAACTTTGTTTTTACAACAAATACGTTGAGAGCACTGACATCCAGCACTGGCCTCCAACCTCCTGTGTTCTTTGGAACCAGGAAGAGACGGTTGTAAAAACCTGGGGATTGAAGGTCCGAGACTTTCACCACCGCCCCCTTCTCTAACAACAGACACACCTGAAGATGAAATGCCTGTCTCTTCGACTCCTCTCGATACCTGGGAGAGAGGTCTATCGGATCTTTTACTAGAGGAGGTCTTCGTACAAAAGGGATTTTGTAACCCTCCTTCAGTAACAAAACAGACTCCCGGTCTGCACCCCTCTTCTCCCAGGCTTGCCAGAAGTTGGTCAATCTGGCACCTACTGCTGTCTGAGGACGTGGGCAGTCAGACTCTGCCACAGGAGGATTTAGATCCTCTCTTCTTGCCTCGCTTACTATCGGCACGAGAGCCTCCCTTACTGGGAGCTCTGCCACGAAAAGGCGGGATAAACCTTGTCGCTGGAGTTTCAAATTTAGGTCTGTTGACATAAGAGGACGAAGGTACAGCCTTACGAGCAGACGTGGCCATCAAATCATGAGTGTCCTTCTGCACAAGAGACGCTGCGATATCTCTAATAAGCTGCTGCGGGAACAGGGCAGAAGACAATGGCGCAAAGAGAAGCTCTGACCTTTGACAAGGAGTGACACCTGCAGACAGAAAAGAACAAAGAGTCTCCCTCTTCTTAAGAACCCCTGTTGTGAAAGTAGCAGCAAGTTCATTAGAGCCATCTCTAATAGCCTTGTCCATGCACGACATAATCTGCACAGAGACATCATGGTCTTCTGACGAGACCTTCCTACTCAAGGCTCCCAGAGACCAATCCAAAAAATTGAAAACCTCAAAGGCACGATAAATTCCTTTGAGGAGATGATCAAGATCTGAAGAGGACCAGCAAACTTTCGAGCGTCTCATGGCCAGACGACGAGGAGAGACTACGAGGCTTGAGAAGTCTCTCTGGGCAGAGGCAGGCACCCCCAAGCCGAGAACTTCTCCCGTGTCACACCAGACGCTCGCACGAGAAGCCAATTTGAAAGGGGGAAAAGCAAAAGCGGACTTCCCCAAATTCCTCCTGGTTATTAACCAGTCGCCCAACAAACGCAAAGCTCTCTTAGAAGAGCAAGAGAGCACTAACTTCGTGAACGACGGAGTCGAAGAAGCTAGGCCCAGCGTGAACTCAGATGGAGGCGAACGAGGAGCAGCAGACACAAAATGATCAGGATACAGGTCCTTAAAAACAAGCATGATCTTCTTAAAATCAAGAGAGGGCTGAGCAACCCTAGGCTCCTCTCCGTCCGAAATAGTCCCCAAAGGAACATCAGGTGGAAGGGGATCAACGACTTCCTCATCCGAAGGAACCTCATCCGACAACGGCAGAGTCTCGCGATACGGAGAGACATGCCGAGGAGGCAAGGCTTGACAGGCCATGTCAACATGCGACGGAGCCGCAGCAACAGCTGAGGTAACGACGTCACGCCGAGGCTGCAAAGACTGAAAGTCTTGAGCAACAACAGGCTGTGTCGACTGCCGTTCGACATCACGTCGGGACTGCATTGACTGCAGGGTTTGAGTATGAACAACAACACCCGACTGAGGTGACTGACGTTCGACGTCACGTCGGGGCAAAGGAGTCGGCCGACGAACGTCACTTCGAGACTGCGGCGACAGCTGCTGAACGTCACCTTGAGTCTGCGGCAAAAGGGGTTCGACGTCACGTGACTGACGTGAATGGCGAGGAACACGATCAAAATCGCGTCTAACAGCACCGATAACGTTAGCGCTAACGTCATAATGACGAGAAAAAACTCGCTTAGGCGGTTGAAGGCCAGAGTCACGCTTGTCGGACTGGCGAACCGCAAGCAAAGGATCTTTACGAACCTGTTCATGCTCTTAAACTTCCATTAAAGATGAAAGTTTCGACTGCATGTCCTGTAGGACACTCCACTTCGGGTCAACGGGAGTCGGAACGGGCCGTGACGTCGGCAATGTCTGTGCATGCAAATCATCGCACCGAACGAGACCCTCGGACTCCGTGTCACGCTTTCGCTTAACAGGCGAACAGCCATCCGATGACTGAAAACGGTCAGAGCTGCCCCAATGGCTACAGCCAGGACGCTGGACCTGTCCTGAAGGGACTGATTTGCGTTTTAAGGGTCTAGAAACTTTACGCCAAGGTTTCTTATGCGGCAAATCGTCGTAAGACGAGGAGAACTTAGTCTCCCCCGTCTTATGGTAAGGACGTTCTTGATGAGAAACGTCTGATACCTTAAAGGGAACGTCTGTACGTCGGTTTACACCTCTCGCTCCCTTAAGTCCTACGACATTCCTTCTCCCTGGTGCAGGGGAGCCTGAAAGAGGTCTCGGACTAGGGGAGCGACAAGCACGAACAGACGTACCCTCGGTCGCAACACTAAACACATTTTGCGCACTTTCCACTTTACCACTTTGACTTTCCACTTTACCACTTTGACTCTTTAACAGCTTAACATCGGACATAAGCTGGTTCCTGTCCGAGGCTAAGGTTTCAACCTTCTCACCCAACGCTTGAATAGCTAAAAACATATCGCGCATTGAAGGTTCATGAGTGCCAATAGGGGGTTCAGAAACTACCACTACAGGGGAAGGATTAGGTTCAGGGGCATGGGAGGAAAATTCTAAAGATCTAGACGAGCTTCTCCTCACCCTATCTCTTTCGAGTTTCCGAGTATATTTTTCATACTCTAACCACTCGAACTCCGATAAAACCACACACTCCTCACACCGATCTCCTAATTGGCAGGATTTACCCCGGCAATTAGCACAAACAGTATGAGGGTTGATAGAAGCTTTCGGAAGACGTTTGTTACAATCTTTCGCACATTTGCAATAAACAGGAGAAGGGTCAGCCATTATGAAAAACCAGAGAAAATCCAAAGGAAAGCCAAGTTCATCAACAAAAAACAAAAAAGGGTTTCAAGAGTTTTATTGAAGGAACAAACCAACACAGTGAAAGCCATTAAAACCAAAACAAAGTACTTCACCAATTCGGTAGAAAACTCGAGGTCTAGAGCGAGCGGAACCAATGTTGTCGGTGACACCGACAGAGAAGAACTGGTTTGGTTGAGAAGTATATGCGGTATCTGGCCGATAGTCGGCGCTGGTGGGCACACCCGCAACCTTCATGGCGATCGCTCGCGAGTTTTTGGAATCGGTCGGGCCGTCGGAGACGTCAGCTATTTATATATATATTCACCGGCTAAGTTTAATATTTAAAAATAGAGGGTTGGGCATGAATGTAAAGAGAGTTCTGTGAGAAAGTGATTGTACCAACTGTGATGTAAGGATCGGAGTTGTGGAGAAGGAAAGTGACGGAGAGACAAATTGAATGTGTTTGAGATAAAGTATCTAAGGAGTATGGCTGGTGTATCTCGAGTAGATAGGGTTAGGAACGAAGTAGTGAGGGTGAGAACGGGTGTAAGAAATGAGTTAGCAGCTAGAGTGGATATGAATGTGTTGAGGTGGTTTGGCTATGTTGAGAGAATGGAAAATGGCTGTCTGCTAAAGAAGGTGATGAATGCAAGAGTTGATGGGAGAAGTACAAGAGGAAGGCCAAGGTTTGGGTGGATGGATGGAGTGAAGGAAGCTCTGGGTGATAGGAAGATAGATGTGAGAGAGGCAAGAGAGTGTGCTAGAAATAGGAATGAATGGCGAGCGATTGTGAAACAGTTCCGGTAGGCCCTGCTGCTTCCTCCGGTGCCTTGGATGACCGCGGAGGTAGCAGCAGTAGGGGAATCAGCATTATGAAGCTTCATCTGTGGTGGATAATGTGGGAGGGTGGGCTGTGCCACCCTAGCAGTACCAGCCAAACTCGGTTGAGTCCCTTGTCAGGCTGGGATGAACATAGAGAGGAGACGTCCCATTTTTTTTTTTTCATTTGTTTGATGTCGGCTGCCCCCAAAAATTGGGGGAAGTGCCTTGGTATACAGTATGTGATGTGATTCAGTAGTGTATTATTTTTTGTGGATAACTAATTGACATTCTTTGCAGATATTAACAAATGCTGTACCAAATTCTCTGAGAATTGAAATAACAACAACTCAAGTTGAACAATAATAAGCCTAAGTGGAACAACATAAGAGTAGGGAGATCTGCCAGGAAATAATTAATGTGAACCGGATATTTCACACAAACATTAACACATTTGGACGGGTCATGCAGTAGTGCCCTTGCACTTGGGGAAAATGGTCTAGTCCTTCAAGAGTCCTATATAGGAAATGTTCTTTACTAAAAGAAAGATATTAATTTCCTAATATGGAGTTGTCTTTTCCTGACTTTTGAAAGAGCGATAATCAGTACCTGTGTGTGCTATTTTTATGTAGTGTCAATGACAGAATATCTCTGAAGATTCCTTAGCAAGTGATGGAAAATTTCACAAAGCTTAAAGAAAAGATTTAAGATGGAAGATGTGACCAGACAGAACGTAACTCAAGTCCAATAGAAAAGGCTTTCCTTTTCCTAACTTCTAGCACATACTATTAGTCAATGTTCAACTAACCGTCTGACTTCTTTGACAAAGACAAGCTTCAATTTTCAACCAACCTCAACACCTGACAGACAACTGGCCATGCAATTCATCTGGTGTTAGAAAACAGTCAAAAGGATTCACTTTCAAAAAGGATCTTCAATAATAGGATAGTAACCTACAATAGCTTTTCACAGACATATATGCAATGTATACCTTCGTGTTTAGAATCTTTATTTACTGTATTAAGAACCAGTTATGACTTGACTCTTCAAAACCCCAACCATACTACATTGATCGACTGCACACACAATAATGACACAAGAACCTGAAAAGTCTTCATTGAGACATAATGCTAGATAAACTTGATAAAAACTGAATGGTATTTTGGGGCAAAACTAAATAAATATGCTTATTGAACTCTTGTATATACTGTAATATTGTCTTACTATCCTTTTTTCCTATGGGAAACTACAGTCTTTATCAACAATGTCTGTATTAGCACAGGGAAACTTATGTATACAGTAGACTTGCCCAACTGAACCCTTTTCAGAGTGAATCTCCTCCAACCTTCTCTGCAGTCTAATAGCACATATATCTTCAGGGTTTAATCCTGTTTACTAAAGGGAGTTTTTGCTATTTCATCTATAATCCTCATCTACGATTCCTTGACCCTAATATAATCTCTCTCAACTAACAAGTTCTGTAGGTGAAGTAGCTCTAAGGTGAGTTTCTTCCTGTTGAGGTGCTCAGAAACCTTCCACATGAGGATGGGGAATAATGTGGCTCTTTGAACTCAAGTTTTTTACCTGAAAGATACAAGAAGATCATTATACAAATATATTACCAAGTTATTGTACCTCACAACAATGTAAAATTGCTTGTGATATTGAAGAGTTTACACAAAAACACTCCAAGATTATTATCATCATCACCATCATTATTATTATTACTAGCTGAGCTACAACCCTAGTTGGAAAAGCAGGATGCTATAAGACCAAGGGTTCCAACAGGGAAAAATAACCCACTGAAAAGAAAACAAGGAAAGAAATAAACTAAAAAGAGAAGTAATTAACAATAAAATAAAACGCTTTAAGAACAGTAATAATGTTAAAATAGATCTGTCATATTATATAAACTATAAAAAGACACTTCTGTCTGTTCAACAAAAATCATTCGCTGCAAGTTTAAACTTTTACTTTAGACATAAGTCTTCTCAAAACCACAAAATCATATTTAAAGGCTGATGAGATTTTCCTAGACTGAAAAATGTTATTTTTATTAATAAAATAAATTTTTGAATATACTTACCCGGTGATCATATAAGCTGCAACTCTGTTGCTCGACAGAAAAACCTACGGTCAAAATACGCCAGCGATCGCTATGCAGGTGGGGGTGTACATCAACAGCGCCATCTGTCGAGCAGGTACTTAGTACTCCAAGTAAACAAAGAACCAATTTTCTCCTCGGTCCACTGGGTCTCTATTGGGGAGGAAGGGAGGGTCCTTTAATATATGATCACCGGGTAAGTATATTCAAAAATTTATTTTATTAATAAAAATAACATTTTTCAATATTAAACTTAGCCGGTGATCATATAAGCTGATTCACACCCAGGGGGGTGGGTAGAGACTAGCATTACATGTTTACATTATTATGAGCTAAGTATTTTGTATTTCATTTTAGCAGTTATTCAAAATAACAAACATAAAATAAATAAGTACCTGGTAAGGAAGTCGACTTGAACAATTACTCTGCCTTTTTAAGTACGTCTTCCTTACGGAGCCTCGCAATCCTCTTAGGATGCTGAGCGACCCCTAGGATCTGAAGTATCAAGGGTTGCAACCCATACAACAGGACCTCATCAAAACCTCTAATCTAGGCGCTTCTCAAGAAATGACTTTGACCACCCGCCAAATCAAGTAGGATGCGAAAGGCTTCTTAGCCTTCCGGACAACCCAAAAACAATAATAAAACATTTCAAGAGAAAGATTAAAAAGGTTATGGAATTAGGGAATTGTAGTGGTTGAGCCCTCACCCACTACTGCACTCGTTGCTACGAATGGTCCCAGAGTGTAGCAGTTCTCGTAAAGAGACTGGACATTCTTAAGATAAAAAGACGCGAACACTGATTTGCTTTTCCAATAGGTTGCGTCGATTATACTTTGCAGAGATCTATTTTGTTTAAAGGCCATGGAAGTTGCGACAGCTCTAACTTCGTGTGTCCTTACCTTCATCAAAGCTTGGTCTTCCTCATTCAGATGGGAATGAGCTTCTCGTATTAACAGTCTGATAAATTAGGATAAAGCATTCTTTGACATAGGCAAAGATGGATTCTTAACTGAACACCATAAAGCTTCAGACGGGCCTCGTAAAGGTTTTTAAATAGAACTTAAGAGCTCTTACAGGACATAAGACTCTTTCTAGTTCATTTCCAACCATACGATAAGTTTGGAATATCGAACGATATTGGTCAAGGCCGAGAAGGCAGCTCGTGTTTGGCTAGAAAACCAAGTTGTAGAACATGTAGCCGTTTCGGATGAGAATCCGATGTTCTTGCTGAAGGCATGAATCTCACTGACACTTTTAGCTGTGGCTAAGCATACCAGGAAAAGTGTCTTTAAGGTGAGATCTTTCAGGGAGGCTGATTGTAGCGGTTCGAACCTGTCTGACATAAGGAATCTTAGTACCACGTCTAAATTCCAACCAGGTGTAACCAAACGACGCTCCTTCGTGGTCTCAAAAGACTTAAGGAGGTCCTGTAGATCTTTATTGTTGGAAAGATCTAAGCCTCTGTGACGGAAGACTGATGCCAACATGCTTCTGTAACCCTTGATAGTGGGAGCTGAAAGAGATTGTTCTTTCCTCAGATATAAGAGAAAGTCAGCTATTTGAGTTACAGAGGTACTGGTCGAGGATACGGATACTGACTTGTACCAGTTTCGGAAGATTTCCCACTTCGATTGGTAGACTCTAAGGGTGGATGTTCTCCTTGCTCTAGCAATCGCTCTGGCTGCCTCCTTCGAAAAGCCTCTAGCTCCGAGAGTCTTTCGATAGTCTGAAGGCAATCAGACGAAGAGCGTGGAGGCCTTGGTGTACCTTCTTTACGCGTGGCTGACGTAGAAGGTCCACCCTTAGGGGAAGTGTTCTGGGAACGTCTACTAGCCATCGAAGTACCTCGGTGAACCATTCTCTCGCGGGCCAGAGGGAAGCAACTAGCGTCAACCTTGTCCCTTCGTGAGAGGCGAACTTCTGCAGTACCTTGTTGACAATCTTGAACGGAGGGAATGCATATAGATCTAGATGTGACCAATCTAGTAGAAAGGCATCTATATGAACTGCTGCTGGGTCCGGGATTGGTGAGCAAAATATTGGGAGCCTCTTGGTCATCGAGGTTGCGAAGAGATCTATGGTTGGCTGACCCCAGGTGGCCCAAAGTCTCTTGCATACATCCTTGTGGAGGGTCCATTCTGTTGGAATAATTTGTCCCTTCCGACTGAGACAATCTGCCATGACATTCAAGTTGCCTTGGATGAACCTCGTTACTAGTGATATGTCTAGACCTTTTGACCAGGTGAGGAGGTCCCTTGCGATCTCGTACAATGTCAGAGAGTAGGTCCCTCCTTGCTTGGAGATGTACGCCAAAGCCGTGGTGTTGTCCGAGTTCACCTCCACCACTTTGCCTTGAAGGAGAGACCTGAAGCTTTTCCAGGTCAGACGTACTGCCAGTAGCTCCTTGCAGTTGAAATGCATTGTCCTTTGACTAGAGTTCCATAATCCCGAGCATTCCCTACCGTCTAATGTCGCACCCCAGCCTACGTCCGATGCGTCCGAGAAGAGAACGTGGTTGGGAGTCTGAACAGTCAGGGGAAGACCCTCTCTAAGGTTGATATAGTCCTTTCACCAAGTCAGACAAGACTTTATCTTTCCGGAAACCGGGATCGAGACCGCTTCTAGCGTCTTGTCCTTTTTCCAGTGAAAAGCTAGATGGTATAGAAGAGGACAGAGGTGTAGTCTTCCTAGTGACACAAATTGATCCACGGATGACAGTGTCCCTACCAGACTCATCCACAGCCTGACTGGGCAGCGTTCCTTCTTCAGCATCTTCTGGATGGATAGCAGGGCTGGGGGCTGATCGTCTTGTTCAGCAACGTCCTCATCAGAGGGTTCCTCATCCGAAACTGATGAGGAAACGGCAACGGAGTGGGCAACGTCTGACTCGCTGAATCTGGTCGCACTGGTGATGCGTGACGGAGCCGGACGCAATATCATGGCACTGCTGCACAGTCTGTGAACTGTCAACAACCATGGGTGCGCGAGGAAGTACAGCGTCAACCCGAAACTGTCTAGACTGTCTGGGTTGTGCAGTCAACACCCTACCGGGTTGCTGAGGTTGACGCACTGCGTCACAACAAGTCACCTCTGCTGGTTGTTGAACGTCCTGAACGTCAACAACCACCTCCGAGCGTCGCTTAACGTCAACGTGCGACTGGCAACCCACACTGGGTCGCATCGGTGGAGGAACCACCTCAACTGGCAGACGCGAGAAGGTTACCTCAGCGTCAACAGGGCGCACAACCGACCGGTTGGAAGGTTGTTGGCCAGGAGGAACCACCTCAACTGGCAGACGCGAGAAGGTTACCTCAGCGTCAACAGGGCGCACAACCGACCGGTTGGAAGGTTGTTGGCCAGAAGGAGGAACCACCTCAACTGGCAGACGCAAGTAGGTTACCTCAGCGTCAACAGGGCGCACAACCGACCGGTTGAAAGGTTGTTGGCCAGAAGGTTCTTCTCCACATTTAAGTCCTCTATCAAGGACGCAAGCTTGGACTGCATGGCTTGCAGCAAAGCCCATTTAGGGTCTACGGGAGCAGGTGTGGCAACAGATGGGGTTAGCGACTGAGGCGGAACCGTTTACCATCTCTGAAAGACTTGTTATGTGTGACATAATAGTACAGCAAAACTTCAAAGGCTTGACAAAAACTGAGAAGTTGTCCTGTAAACAACTTGGAGCGTCTCCTGGCTAGGCGCCAGGGCGAGTCTACCAGAAATGAGAAGTCTATCTGGGCAGAGGCATTAACTCCCAAGCCGAGAACTTCTCTCGTGTCCTATCAGACTCTCGCTCAATAAGCCAGTTAAAAGAAGGGAAATCAAAGGCTGTATCCCTAAAACTCCTCCTGGTGCAAAAACCAGTCGCCTAGCCAACGTAACGCTCTCTAGGAGAGCGAGAGAGCACTAGCTTAAAAACAATGGCTTCGAAGTAGCTAGGCCTAGTGTAAGTTCTGACGTTTAGGCGAATGAGGAGCAGCAGTTACAAGATCCGGACGAAGACCCTTAAAAAATCATCATGATTTAATTAAAGTCCATAGGAGGCTAAGCAGCTTAAGGCTCCTCTCCAAATGACAGAGTCCTCAAGGGAATATCAGTAGGAGGGAGAACAGCACTTTCTCATCTACAGGAACCTTGTCCGATAAAGGCTAGGTTATCTCAGTGAGTCTCTCACTGGTGCATTAGTAGCAGACCAGAAGGCAACGTCATGTAACTACTTGACAGTCTGTGAACTGTCAACAACTGAACTGTCAACCACAACAGGTGCGTGAGGACATAAAGTGCTCACTCGAGACTGCTTTGACTGTCTATACTGAGCAGTCAAAACAACTCTAGAATGCGGAGGTTGACGCACCGCGTCAAAACAAAACAACTTAGACTGTTGTTGTACCTCGCGAACGTCAACGGAAGGTTCCGTGCGTTACTGAACGTCAACATGCGGCTGGCAGGGTACACTGGAACGCATGGGTGGCGGGACTCTCTCAGCTGGAGTGCGGCAGAAGGTCGCCTCAGCGTCCACAGGACGCACAACCGTGTTGGTTGTAGGCTAGAGGTTGGTGCAGTGTCAACCTTCTCCGCACGAAAGTCCCGCATCAATGACGTTAACTGAGACTGCATGGTCTGCAGCAAAGACCACTTAGGGTCTACAGGAGCAGGTGCGGCAACAGACGGTGTGACTGCCTGATGCGGTACCGCTTTGCCTCTCTTAGGAGGTGAGCAGTCGTCGGAAGACTGCAGCGAGTCCGAACTGACCCAGTGGCTACAACTGGGCCGTTAGACTTGCGCGGAAGGGACCGACTTGCGCTTAATAAGCTGCGAGACCTTGGTCCATGGTTTCTTACGAGAAACCTCTTCCGCAGACGAGAAATAAATGGGCTCTCTCGTCTTTGTGTGGGTGGGGCGATCTTGGGTAGATACGCCCGAAACCACGGAGGGAAACGTCTGTTCGTTGATCAAGGCCTGACGAACCCATAAGTCGTTCGACATTACTTCTCCCCTGGGCTTGGGAGCTTGCAAGAGGTCCCGGACTAGGTGAACGACAGGCACGAACAGACGAACCCTCGGACGCAACACTGTAACACTTTGCGCATATCACTTTATCACTTCGATTTTCTGTTTTGCACTTATTTCACTGAAATCGAAACTTTTACTGATTTCTACCTGAAACACGCAATTCTACCCTTCATTAAAAGGTAGTAATTGCGAAATAAGTCGTATAATGCAGCTCATTAATACTAGCAAAAACAGAAAACATAAATAAAGATAAAAAAATTCAGTGGCTGGGAAAGAGACTAAACACTAGTTTAAATAAACTACGTTTACAATCTCTCACCGCACATAGCCTGGGGACAAGAATAAAACCCTAGAAACGTTTTACCTTCTTCCCCGTACAGCGACTAGGGAGGAGAGTAACGCGAGAACAACGTTACCCGCTTGAACGGAACGTTTTCTCTCCTCTCTCTCCCTCCGTCTCTATCTCTCTCTCTCTTTCTCTCTTGATTTCGCACCTAAGAGAAGAGCCCAATTATATATCGTCCAAAAAACATGTAATTTGACTAAAGGAAAAAACTGAAAGGTTTTCCAAATAAAAAGTTCCTTTAATTTAGAATTTAAAACATTTAAGCTAAGAAAGAATGAACGAAACGTCAGAATCGATTTACTCTTACTGCAAAGTGAAACCGTGATACTCTCTCTCTCTATCGTAACGATAGAGCGCATGTTGAACGTCCTGAACGTCAACAACTGCGTAGTCTAAAAAAAACTAAACGTTAGTTCATCTTTGAAAACAGTACGAAGACTATCAAAGAAATTCTTTCATAAAACATTAAATTTAAAAAGTTTTAAATTCTTTAAAGGCTAAATACGATATAACGGGCTCAACGTTGATTAACTTCGGTTCCAAGTTAGGACCGCCTACTATCAGGAAAGGTCGCATATAAACAAAACATAAAAATTTCTTTTTATATGTTTATAATAAATGGAAAGTTAATCGAAGAGGCCTAATAAAGGCGGAGAGATATAAAATATATAGATCTATAACGTGTTAAGCAAAATTACTAAAAACCTACACACACTTCCGTCTAAGGGAAGGGTCGGCCATTTAAAAGTGAAAGAGAGTCCATACTCTCTTTGTCACCATAATTAATTCTATCCAAAACGAGTTCAAGTTTTGAGATGAAGATAAAACACCTGCATAGCGAAAGCTCAAAACTAGAATAGTGTACTTCACCAAATAGTTGTGAAAACAAATCCAGTTAGTAACAGCGTATTAGTAGGTCTTGCCGGTAGCCCGACAGAGAGAAAACTGGTTCTTTGTTTACTTGGAGTACTAAGTACCTGCTCGACAGATGGCGCTGTTGATGTACACCCCCACCTGCATAGCGATCGCTGGCGTATTTTGACCGTAGGTTTTTCTGTCGAGCAACAGAGTTGCAGCTTATATGATCACCGGCTAAGTTTAATATTGAAAATTGGTTAACAAAGCAACATGAAGTGAGAGAAGGTGAACATCTTGGAGAGAAGACAACAAAGGATGAGGTTCAAAGGCACAAGATAACATTCTACTGCCAACTGCATTTAGTGGCTTCTACAAATCACTGGACTAAGATCATTTCTTGTAGTTCCCCCTTAGAGGATAAAACACTTCTAGACTCTTAATACTAATCTGACAGTAATCAAAATACTTCATAAATATAACCGAGACAAAGTAAGCAGACATTATAAAGATACTCACTCTAGATTTAAGAATATCTTTTAGATCTAGATTTGATGGACATTTTAAGCCACATAAAACAAACATGTTGACTGGAAAGCCACTGAATAATTATTAGACAACCATATGAGAGAGAGAGAGAGAGAGAGAGAGAGAGAGAGAGAGAGAGAGAGAGAGAGAGAGAGAGAGAGAGAGAGAGAGAATTTTGCAATATACAAAGCCATTAAAATTACAGTACTGTACAGTAATATCAAGTAAAAAGTTCAATGGAGTAAAAATCTACAATAATATTGCTAAAATAATGACTGCATCTCATTGGGTAATTAAAATCACCCTATACAGTCAAATTTTACCATTCACAAGGACCTGGTGTTTCACCTATAACTGCTGGTACATATAGATATTTAATAAATTATCTAACAATCATATACAGAAGCCAAATAAAAAACAGGCTTTGACAAAAAAGAAAAATCCATTATAGTATTGGACAAGGGATTTAACATCCCCTATGCAATAAAAAATTTCCCAACTTATTATATTCTATAAATGAGTCTGCTGTCTTTTAATATTTTGTATTCACTGTTATTAATAACAGAATGCTTTAAATTATTTGGTTTTATATAACTACGAATTCTATCAGTGGAACAGGGGTGCTGTAGTTATTCACATTTTTCTTCTTTGGCTGGGATATTTTGTTACTCAACACCCATGAATTGCAAGGTCTCTCAAGTATGCCTATTTCATTCATGAACTTTAGGTGTACTACAACGAGATTTTTATTAATTACAGTAAAAAAGACAATAAATTTCACCCAGCATGGTTGTGTCAGTAGTCAAAATAGAAGTAATTGTACCCAAAATCTACTGTAGAATCATGTCCTAAAAGCCTTAGCTAATATCACAATGTTACAATCATTTTGTATCTTCTCAAACTATACAAACCTAAGATTTTTAATAAGAGATAAATTGTAAGAGGTCAAAATCCCAATAACCGAGCTGGCTGATTACTGACCGGGGAAATGTCACGTAATTTGGTCCTGCATTGGAGCAAAGTCATGACTACTGTCAACCTCCTAACTACTTGAGCATGAAGATGTCGCAGGTTGTCAGGCAAGGTCCCTCCCTACAAGGAGGTCATGTAAGAACCTATATTCATAAGGGTATGGTGTCTGAATGTGGGATTATTATAAGAAATAGGCTGCGTACATTTCATCCATCTCCACCTTGTCTGGAAGGATAAAGGTGATACTTCACAATATAAAACTTATCTCTCAAGAAAAGTTAACTCTGTTGTGAGGCTCGTCTGCATCTAGTGTAAATCAAAGCATAGTGGCCAAATAGGCAGAAGGCAATTACAATTCTGACATAGCAGCCACCTTACCAATGGTCTTGTGTATCCCGAAGAAACACAAGGAAGAGGAATGCACTAAAAGTCCTCTAGATGGTTCTGCAGGTCTTCACAATCAACTCTTTTAAAGGGAAATTTGTCTGAGGCTCACTGACCAATCTTCTTCCTGTTCAAGAGGAAGACGGGAACCAAGTACTGTACAGTCTACTACCAAGAAAAATACTTATCAAACTGTAGTGGTTAGCAGGCTGTGGTCAGGTATAGATTGGAGACGGACTCCAAGCTGCTATTACACATTTAAACAGGTGTCCCCAGGAATTACAAATGTTGATGGGTACCACCCCTTGTTTCTGCTTCTTTGTGAATGTCAAGATCCAAGTTGATGCAAAGTATATGACTGCATCCAACAAAATATCGCATAAGAGGATGCTCAGCAGATGATGGAAGTAGATTCTATGGAAAGAGAGACTGGGCGCAAGATCAAAGTGTCGGAGTGCCTGAGTCTTACATTGGATCCCTGTTGTCAGTACAGACATTGTTGAATCAATGGACAGTTGTGATGGAGTGTCCAAAGTGTCTTGAATATGTTTGGAGACATGAGAGAGAGAATTGCGGCTGCCAACATCTCGTGTTCAATCTCATTCAAGGCCTAGCATGCCAACGGGAGCGTGAGTATTGGTAGATTACTGCTCCTCCCACAAAACCCTGCAGAGGGATCGGTCAATGTCTTGTGAGGAACTTCTATCTGTGCCTCGGTGACTTCTTCCTTCTCTTTGAGTGGGTCTTTCACTAATTTTATATCAAGATGGATAAAGTTATATCCTATACACATAAAACCCAAAATATGACTGTCAGTAGGTTATGGACATTTAACCCTCATAAACCATAAATTTTAATTGAAAATGTCTCTGAAACTACTTGCAAATTATCTGTCACAGCTTCCCACTCTCCTGAAGAGAGAGAAAAGTTAAATGGCCAGGAAGGGGAAAGAAGGCCAGTGACCTTTATTACTACTGGTTGTGCATGGGCTGGTTCATGTAATAAGAGCAAAGGTGGCAGGTGCATGAGCTCCAATAGAAGAATTCTTCCTCTCACAGGAGACTCACCAGACAACCCAAGGACAGAAAGGAGTGACAAAATGCCTGTCCTTGGTTGGAGAGAATCCTTGCCAACAACCTCGTGAGCAAGATGTGGCATCTCAAATCCTTCTTTGATTGCTAAGAATAGATTTGAAAAGGCACATTCCATACTCTAACTTGCAACCAAGTTGGAAGGTTTTGGCATCTGGGAAAACTCTGTCATGGAGCTATGAGTGTGGGCAGATCTATACCAAGGAGCAGTATAGGTCCATTAGGCAATCTTGAGTGATGTCACCGAAGACTCTATGGAACGCCCAGCATCAGGACTGAGATGATTGGGCAGCTTCCCAAGTCCCAACCAGCTGTGCTTAGGCCCATTGCTTGCAACAAGAGCATAATCTCTTGTACTTCATACTGAAAACCCTTCCAGGGGGTTGGGTTTTAGATCCATGAAACCATGCATAGGAATAGGTCAAAGTCTCGAAAGACTACCAGACCAGTCATTCTGTGTTTGCCCTTTTCCTCCTTTCTCAGAAGGAACAGGTAACAACAGGAGTTACCTGTCGACTCTAAAGTTACGATTGCCTGTAAAAGAATTGTAAGTCTCAATCTTGTGGTTTTTGATGGTGTGATTCCTGATTGAGGTTACCAATCCTAAGGTTTCTCATAGCAAATTTTTTTTAAATGTTTCATTTTTTTTTTTTTTAAATCATAATAGTTTGTGGTATAGTATCTGTGGGTGGTGTACAAATGGAGCACCCGTAATGTTAGGGACAAAATTGGGATTCCAAAACACTTCCAGCTATGCTAGAGAAGGTTTTGTGAATTTTGTCATTGGAACAGCTCTCAACTCGCAACTTTTCAAACAGTGATGTATCAACATAGATGAAGCCAATCAACTTTCTTTTTTTCTTTCACATAAATAATCAAAGGCTGTCAAAGGCAGATATAACTGAGTGAATATGACAAATTCGAAGATAATTTGTATTTTTCCTAACCATACAAACCTTAGCTATTTACAAAGGGTTACCTTCTAGCGCAGCTGAAATGGCGAGCCATTAGAATTTAACGAGGGTGTATTACCCCTGCGCTAGTTAGCGGGGGGGGGGGGGGGGAGTGGTAGCTAGCTACCCCTCCTCCCCCTCACACACAGGTGAATGCTCACTTTCACTTAGAGGTAGGACTTGTCTTGGGGGACAGGGCTGGCGGGCAAATGTGTGTAAATAGCTAAGGTTTGTATGGTTAGGAAAAATACAAATTATCTTCGAATTTGTCATTTGTTCCGTAACCGAAATATAAACCACGCTATTTACAAAGGGTGACTTACCCCTTAGGTAGGGTGGAAAGTCCCAGCCATACTGGCTTTGGCTTTACCCGGGGACTCAGAATCCGAGTGAGTCGCACTCGAGAAAAGGAGTCCCTGCACCTCACAAGTTCCTTGCTCCGCAAGGAACCATGTGGCCTACGTAAGCTTGTGTGTGAAGGAAGAAGTGTGACCTGTCCTAGGCAGTTGACCTGGAGTTCCAGAAGGAACTCTGGGTTAGGACGTTCCCAATACCACCTTGTCAGGGTATGGGGGACACGGCAGTATTGACTCAATACTCGGAACACAAGGAAGCATGGTTTACCTGCAGAGGTTCGAGGTCAGCTATGCAGAGACCAGAATGCTGCTTCCCCGTAGAGGGGATGATGAGGAAAGAAGTAAGGGCCAGACATACTTCTTTCATTCATGCAGACTAAAACCTGATAGCAATGCCCTCAACCTTCTGCTACCTGTCCAAAAAGGAGCCTGAGGTTAGACCAGCTGTTGTGTAGCCACCACAGAGCGATAGAAAACGTATCGAGACTCCTGTGGGTCACGCCCTGCAGGAAGCGGGCTGCGAAGGTCATTAGACGCTTCCAGGCTCCAGCTTGTAGCACCTGCGTCACAGTAGTATTACTCGAAGGCGAGGGACGTTGCGATGTATCCAACATCGTGCTGTAGGGCGACATGACGGGGGAGGGTCTGGAGACAGGTCGAGATGAATGTCCTTGAGTCCGGGCTGAAGAGGTATACTGGTGACTCTCCCCCATGTCCTCCTTGTGCTCCCAAATCGGCTGCAACTGAGGAAAAACTGCAGCTGTTCCCAGCGCTAACCTCTCGATTCCTTTACTGGCAAGAAAGAGAAGGTCTTGGGACATCAGATACAGAAATCTTGAATGAATCGGACCGAAGGGCCGGGACCCCCAGATTCTGAGTCTAGCCAACAACTCAGGAGCGAGCCTGAATGTTGCCTTCCCCTCTTCCTTAGAAAGGGGGAAGTCGTAAGAGACCAAGAAGATTGCTTACACACTGGCCGTGGCCAGAGTGAGCAGGAGACCCAAGGCGGAATACAATCCGAGGCCTGTCGTAAAGGGTCTTGAGAAGATCTCTTAAAGGACTAAAAGTCCGAGCCATGCTCCAAGTTGGAGGTCTTCCTCCGACTAGGGCAGGGACGATCGTAGCTTCGCATGAGCGAGGATAGATCCAGCGGGCAGGAAAAAGTTATTCCTTTAAGCCTGAAGGTCAGGGAAAGGCTGAGCGACAGGCTTCATTGCCGAGAGCGGAAAGGAGTTTCCTCCCGCCGAAAGGCAATAAGACCGTTATTGCTGGAGAAGAGGCCTCAAGGGAAGAGGTATATCTCCCACGGCACCAACCACCTTAGACTCTTCACTTTGCCTGGGAGACCCCTGTGGATGACTATCGCAGATGACGCGACCTCCGTACCGCGACTGTAGCGGGTTGTCTCTTCTTGAGGAGGAGGCGTAGTGTCTCCAGGCATGAAGCCGAAGCGACGCCCCGGTTCGGGAGAGATGTCGCAGTGTGGTTGCTTGAGTAGTCTGCGCCGTGGGAGAAGCTCTCCCGGGAGTTCCGTCAGGGGAAGCAGAGGGTCCAGAAACCGTTCTGCGCATAGTCCCAGTGGAGCTCTCCCATTGAAAGGTTGACAGACAACCTGGTCTTGTTGAGACCCATTGTCCACAGACAAAAAGGCGGGAAGACGCAGGCGTCGAAGTTGTCCCACCATCACCGGAATGCATCTTGCCAGAGTCTCGGGGTCTGAGACTGGGGGGAAGAATAGCGGAAGCTTGAGGTTCCAAGCTGTCGCGATCAGGTCCCCCAGACCAGTACTTGCTGGTTACCCAAGGTCGAAGACCCCCAGGTACACTCTCTCTACGAGGCTCTGCTCGGATAGTCTGAGAGAACATTCCCCTGCCTGGAATGAGAGAGCCGATGGTGGTATTGAGAGAATCTCAATCATCCCGGTATCTCTACTGCAAGATGTGAAGGTGTGAAAATGCGTCCCCTGCTGGTTAGAATACGCCAGAATCATGAAGTCGACGCGCAAGGGGCGACTCGGCAGGAGCTGTAGGATCTGTAGAGGGGCCAGACTAAGGCCCCTAAGCCTGCCTGAATGATGGAGAGGTATCCTTCAGGTCTTGACCGCATCAAGAATGTGGGGAAAGGACGAGAATATCCACTACCATCAAGAGGCTCCATAGGTCAACACCCATTGCAGGTCTAATAGTTCCGCTGGTCCCATAGGGGCCAGGAAGTCCGGTTAAACATTGCCTGAAGCCACCGGAACTTGGATCGCCCCACATGGAACTTATCCTGAGGCGACCGTTCGGACTATAGACGGGTCAATGAGGACAGGAGAACTAGGAAACGTTCCAAGGTAGGGCTGAAAGCTCTGCTTGACTGAGAACAGGTACTGCGACTCTCCTCAATCTTGCCACAGTCAACCGAAAGGAAGGCTCGGAGGATGTGGTAACAGAATCTGGCGTCCCCAGGTGGTCACCCATCCAAGTACCGACGTTGCTTAACCTCGCTGGACGGACGAGAAGCGGGGTTTCCAACGTGGTGAGGCCGTTGACTCAATATCATGGCCAGATACTCCAGATGTTGAGGCAGAGGAAGAGAAGGCTCCAAGCAAAATACCATGAGCCCACACTCATGGTAAGCATCCGGAAGCTTGTCCCGGCGCTGAAGAAGGTCGAACCCGAGCCTACCGGAGTTGACCAGCCCTCCAAACAGCAGAGGAGGCGGAAGCCTGCACCTGAGCGGCCAAGAGGAAGGCAGGGAGAGTTCTCTGGGGAAACAAACCTGCTATGCCACGGCGGGATAGCCACACTGCATCATAAGCAGGAATACTTGCAGTCTAGGTTGAATTCGACGAGCACCCTGGAAGATGGATGGAATGGAAACTGAAAGTACCCGTCCTTCCGATCCAGGGTTTAAGGAGTCCTGTCGCCTCGTTACCAGTCTGATCGATTCTGCTGGTCTACGCTGGCCGAAGTTTGTTCGACAAATGATCAGGGCTGAGAGGTCGACTACGGACATCCCCTCTCAAATCCTTCCTTACTAGAAAGGATCGACTGAGGGGGGCGGGGGTGAAGCCGTCGATGATCCTAAGGAAGACCTTCTCCTAAGGTATGGATCATTCTGCCCAACCGGGAAACTGCTGACGCTATGGCATAGAGGTTCAGACACTGAATTTGCTGACAAAGACGGCAGGCGCGATATCCTTGGCTGATCACAGAGATTGTGCGGGAATGGGCATCGGGAAGCTGTCATTCGGATGAGTAACCTTAAGCATCCTCCCAGCGAAAAACCTGCAATCCTAGAGTTCGTGAACTCTTTTTAGGACTATGCCCCCCCGGGGGAGTCTCCCGTGCCATCTGTTCCTGACAGGAGGAAACTGCAATTGGACACCTTGTCCCAGTTGTCGTAGCCGATAACTTAGGCCGACGTGGTTGAAAGAAAAGGGCGCTGGAGCCCTGCAGAGTCTGGAAGAAAGTGCCTTGGAGGAGTGAAACCGGAAGTCGATTTCCTCCTCACAGCAGCTGTCTAAGTCTCTGTCCTTGGGCACAAACAAACTCTTCTCAAGGATGGAAGGGTGTCTGAGGTCGTCGACCTCCACAGATGAGACACCCGAAGGAAGCCCTCAGTCAGCGCGTCCAGATGGTACAACATCGAGCTTGTCCGCAAGTTAGATACTTAACGACGAAAGGCCAAGGTGCCTGAGCTCGAGAGGAGGAAAGTACCCATGCTCTTCCTGTAGCTTTCTTGAACCAAACCTTGGGCCGTAACCGAGGAGGGAAAGAACCTGGTAAGCTTCCAGAGGAAGGGGTAAGCAGTCACCCCTTGTCCGATGGAGAAATCTCGAACGGAAAGCCCCCCCCCCCCAAAATCCTTCCAGGGAATGACGGGGAAGGGCTAACCCAGGTTCAGGAAAGAGGAGTGTTGCTCAGATCTCCTTAAGTTTCTCCTATTCTTGCAAGTGCCATGCTCTGCGTTTACGGGGTGAGGCCATGTTCTGGAAATACGCTCCAGAAGAACTCGCCAGGCTGTCCATGCTGCGAAAACCCCATTGGGAATCGTGGTCGCAATCGCCCTGGAGCTCGCGCGACGGTAAATCAAAGATTTTCGGGTGGGCGAACGTGGAAGCGCCCATGCGTGGTAACGCAAACGAAGGTGAGCGAAGGAGCGCAGAAGGAGGGCGAGCGTGGTAGGAAGGGCGAGAGCTGGTGGTCGGCGAGCGATAACCCATAGACGAGCAATAGATACTGCAAGAAATAAGCCGACGTTTGTGCGAAGAAACACTGTAGGTTTGCGCGACGGAACACCATCCGTCTGCGCGATGGAAAAACCGTTGGTTCACGCGTGGGCGAACATTGGAGAGCATGGGCGCGGACGCGCATGAGCGTAGACGTGTGGGCGCGCAGGCGAATGGTCGCGCGGGCGAGCGGTCGCGGGGGCGAGCGGTCGCGCGGGCGAGCGGTCGCGGGGGCGAGCGGTCGCGCGGGCGAGCGGTCGCGGGGGCGAGCGGTCGCGCGGGCGAGCGGTCGCGCGGGCGAGCGGTCGCGCGGGCGAGCGGTCGCGCGGGCGAGCGGTCGCGCAGGCGAGCGGTCGTGAGGGTGGGCAGGTGGATTAGAGCGAGTCCGAGGCGGCGAACGCAAGCGTTAGCGCGATGCCGAGGAAACGCGCTGCCGCGTGGGCGAGGAAGACCGCTGGCGATATGGATCAACAAGCGATCGGTGGTGAGCTGGTGAGCGCTAATGCGCAGGTTGGCGATGGCGCGTTGTGTTATGCCGACGCGATGGTCGAGCAGCATGCGCAGGTGAGCGACCGTGCGTTGGCGAGCAGTATGCGAAGGTGAGCGATCGCGAGCAGCATGTGCAGGAGGGCGATCAGCATGCGCCGGGTCGCGCGATGGTGATCAGTATGCGCAGGGTCGCGCGATGGTGATCAGCATGCCAGGGTCGCGCGATGGTGATCAGCATGCCAGGGTCGCGCGATGGTGATCAGCATGCCAGGGTCGCGCGATGGTGATCAGCATGCCAGGGTCGCGCGATGGTGATCAGCATGCCAGGGTCGCGCGATGGCGAGCAGCATCTGCAGGTGGGCGATCGCGCGATGGCGAATAGCATCCGCAGTTGAGGGTCGAGCGATGGTGATCAGCATGCGCAGGGTCGCGCGATGGTGATCAGCATGCGCAGGGTCGCGCGATGGCGATCAGCATGCGCAGGGTCGCGCGATGGCGATCAGCATCCGCAGGTGTGCGGTCGGGCGATGGCGATCAGCATCCGCAGGTGTGCGGTCGGGCGATGGCGATCAGCATCCGCAGTTGAGGGTCGCGCGATGGCGATCAGCATCCGCAGTTGAGGGTCGCGCGATGGCGATCAGCATCCGCAGTTGAGGGTCGCGCGATGGCGATCAGCATCCGCAGTTGAGGGTCGCGCGATGGCGATCAGCATCCGCAGTTGAGGGTCGCGCGATGGCGATCAGCATCCGCAGTTGAGGGTCGCGCGATGGCGATCAGCATCCGCAGTTGAGGGTCGCGCGATGGCGATCAGCATCCGCAGTTGAGGGTCGCGCGATGGCGATCAGCATCCGCAGTTGAGGGTCGCGCGATGGCGATCAGCATCCGCAGTTGAGGGTCGCGCGATGGCGATCAGCATCCGCAGTTGAGGGTCGCGCGATGGCGATCAGCATCCGCAGTTGAGGGTCGCACGATGGCGATCAGCATCCGCAGTTGAGGGTCGCACGATGGCGATCAGCATCCGCAGTGGCGATCAGCATCCGCAGTTGAGGGTCGCGCGATGGCGATCAGCATGAGCAGGTGAGCTAGTAGCTGGCGAACCATGTTCCTTCAGAAGTGTTGGAGAACGTTGGCGTGCCGGCTGTAACACACGCGGGCGATCCGGAGATCGCCAAGAGACAGGTGATCGCCGAGAGACAGGTGATCGCTGGCGAGCTGATGATCGCTGGCGAGCTGATGATCGCTGGCGAGCTGATGATCGCTGACGAGCAGAAGGCTACGCGTGGAAGCCTGCGCATAGAAGAAGAGTCCTTGACCCCGACCTGAACCGAAGTTCTAGATCGCGAGGGCGAACGTGGGCGCACAGGGCGAGTAACAGGAACCAACAGGAACAGCTGGGATGATCATCTTGAAAGCGCTGACGAACAGGAGAGCGCTGATGAGCAGAAGAGCGCCTGTGCGCTAACACTGAGCAGGAGAGAACACAGCAGAAGGGCGCGCAGGGAAACCCTGACACTCAAGGGAAGGACCCCTGTGGGGGCAACCCTTTGCCCCGAAGGGATCGTTGTCCGCCGGAAGACCGCTGTCCGTCGGGAAGACCGTTGTCCGTCGGGAAGACCGTTGTCCGTCGGGAAGACCGTTGCCCGTCGGAAGACGAGATCAGACTGCTGTCCATCTGCACCAAGGCGGAAGATTGAGAAAAAGGAGTTGTAGGCTGCAAAAGGAGATCCAAAAAGGCGCCTCAAGCACCCTTATAGGGAGATGAGAGGCCATTACGACGAGGCGGACGGTGGGCCTTACGGCGAGGGAGGCCAACAGCAACAGCAACAGAAGAAACCTCCGAAGAGGAGTCTCTATAAGTGTACTTTCTCGCGAACGAAAGAGAAACACTTCGTAGAAGAGACTGGTCAGCCAGTGACCTAAAAGGAGCAATCCTCCGAAGAGGAGCTCCTGCAGTTGCCCAGCCCCTTGAGCGAAACTGCAGGTGCGACCGCTCAGCACCAAGAGCATTGTCGCACAAAAAATGGAGTTTTTATGATAAAACAAAGTTTTATGAATACTTACCTGGCAGTTATATATATATATAGCTGATATCTCTAAATTGGCAGAATTTTTCAAAACGAGGCAACCGCCTTGTGGTGGTTGGGAGGTAGGTGGTAACACCCGTCACAGGGTGGTCCAAGGAATCATTCCCATGTCTAAGACTTCAGTTCATCTATGCCCGACCTGTCTCCTGAGCGGAGGTGGGTGGGCCTTAGAATATATATATAACTGCCAGGTAAGTATTCATAAAACTTTGTTTTATCATAAAAACTCCATTTTTATGAATAGTACTTACCTGGCAGTTATATATATATAGCTGATTCACACATTTGGAGGAGGGAAACAGACAGTAAACATCGTTGGGGAAACAACAAAAGAGTTGTAGGAGATAAAAACACCTTGATTCCTTGCCTGCTAAGGTAGCTGATTCAAAGGTACAGCCTTTAGAGTGGCTTTCCCTTAGGAGTTATCCAGGAGTAAGCCTGCAAAGCTGCATTAAACTCAATCGAGTCTGTCAAAGAGATAAGACCAACAACTTGACTAGACTTCAGAAACTACCTTCGCCCCATATAATAAAAACTGCAACCTTACTCAAACTAACCACCTAACCCTGCAACATAGACATAAACTATCTATCTAGACTGAGGGAACCGCACCACAAGACGAAGTCCACAGACCATCATAAAAACACAAACCCCCATACATGCATATAAACCAAGGTTGAGTGGGGTTATTAACCGCAGCTATGTATGGGCCCAAGGTATAGCACTTGCCAAAGTCTACTCTCACCTCTCTAAGTTAATGAGAAGCGAAGACAGAGTTGCTCCTCCAGAAAATAGCATCCATGAATAGCCTAACTAACATATATTCCTGATATGCCAGAGAGGTAGCAATGGCTCTCACTTCGTGAGCCCGTAATTTCAACAGGGCGAAGTGTTCCTCCTCACATAAGAGGTGGGCTTCCCTAATTTTCTCCCTCAGGAAAAAGGACAAAGCATACTTAGACGGGTTTTGGCGGACCTTTCACTGAACACCAAAACAAGTTGGATGCACAGCTCACGTTCATAGTGTGAGCCAAAAAAAAACTTGAGGGACCTAACTGGGCAGAGGAGTCTTTCCTTCTCTCGACCCACTAGGTTCGTGAGGTTAATGACATTAAACGTCGTAGGACAGGGTTACGAAGGGTTCTCGCTCTTTACGAGAAAGATGAACCTTAAGCCACAAACTGCCCTATCGTAATTGAAGTTCATCCTCTTCCCAATCGCCTGGACTTCGCTGACCTCTTGGCATTCGCTAGAGTCATAAGGGAGAGGGTTTTCTTTGCTACAACCCGAAGAGAGGCTAGCGAGATAGGTTCAAAATTTCTTGGAGCACAGAAACTAAAACATCACATCCAGGTTTAAGAAAACCTATTACGTCATCTGAAAAGACCCAATGAGGTCCTGCAAACCTTGATTTTGGGACAACTCTAGGCCTCTATGCCTAAAGATGGCGGAGAGCATACTGCTGTATCCATTGATGGTAGATACAGCCAGCTTAGCATCCTGTCTGAGGTACAAGAAGTAGTCTGCAATCTGGCTCAGAAAGGTAGTGGATGAGGCGACCTGTGCCGCCTGCACCAAGCTCTAAAGGTCTCCCACCTAGATCGGTAGACTCTTTGTGAAGAGATCCTCCTTGCTCTGGCGATAGATTTCGTCGCTTGTGCCGAAAAGCCTCGAGATCTGACAAGCTTCTAGTCAGTCTGAAGGAAGTCAGTTGAGAGCAAGGGGGGTAAGATGATACCTCTCGAAGTGGGGCTGTTTGAGAAGATCTGGACTTGCCGAAGTCTTCTTGGGAAGTCCATCAACATGCCCATCACTTCCGAAAACCATTCCCTAGCAGGCCAGAATGGAGCCACTATGATCATTTGCCCCGAATCGAGGAGAGCGAATTTCCTGAAGACCAGATTGATGATCTCGAACGGGGGCAACGCAAACATGTCCACCCCTGTCCAATCCATCAGGAAGGAGTCCACTGCCAGAACTTCCTCATCCGGGACTAGGGAGCAGCAGTAGGGGGTCCTCTTCTTCCAGTTGGAGGCAAAAAGGTCTGATACAGGTCTGCCCCACAACATCCAGAGACTGACAGACTTGCGGGTTGAGAGAGCATTCTGCGGGAAAAACAAGTCTCTTCCTGCTGAGTATGTTTATCCCGATGATTCTTGCCCTAGAACAAACCTCCTTTCCAGATCTAAGAAATCAGAACGAAGGCGTCCTTGATCTCGACACACGATTCGACTAGTGTCATCATGAAGTCCTAGATTCTCATGTTCAAAGTCATGCCCCATGCTAAAACTTTGACATCGAGCGTCCTGAAAGACGAGGCGCCGATCGTCCCGTAAGACGTGGCGCCGATAGTCCTGTAAGACGTGGAGCCGAGAGGTTAACAGAGCGAGACGCTGAACGTTCTAAAAGACAAGGTGCTGAGCGTCCTGGTGTCAGAAGAGACTCTTCTTGCTGACAGGAAGACCTAATTATTCGATAGGCTCAACATTATCTAAAAATCAAGATACAGGGACGCTCTGATTTCTCCAGAGAGCAGCATTCCGCTACATAAAGCAAAAGTTACGTGAACATGAGAGGGGCGGAGCTGAGATCAAAACACACGCCCGAAACTGACCCATTCTTCCTTGTAAACAAACCCCAGATAAAGTTTGATTGCATAGCCTGCCACTTAGACTCCTCTCTAGAACTGGGAGAGAGAATCGTTGTAGCTAAAAACTAAAGGAGGTTTCCCTATAAAAGGAAAAAGTAATCCTCCTTCAGAAGAAGTACTGACCAAAGGTCTGCTCCCCTCTTCTCCAAAGATTTTGATGTCTCCATGGAGGACTTTGACTTCTGAACGAAGGCGTAAAGAGCATTTACGTCCAGGACCGGACAAAAGACTCCCTCTCCCAAAAGAGAGACATTGAAGTTGCAAAGTCGGTTAGGCAGAAAAGTCTTATCGGAGTAACTAACAAAGGAGGATTCACTAGGAAAAAGATTTCGCATCCATCCCAGAAAAAACACGGACCAAAGGTCTGCTCCTCTCTCCCAGGCTCGCCAGAAGTAGCAAAGTCTGGATACTACTGTTGTTAGACATCAAAGGTTTCTGTTTTAAGAAACAAAAATTAATATATTCTTAAAGCTCCATTAATGACCACGTGAAAACTCAGAGGGTGGGGAACATGGAGCAACAGAACTTAGGATCCTCTCCTTCTGTTAACCTCAAACAATTCAACAGGAGAAAAGTGATCACTAAAGTCATCCTTGACAGAGAGCTTATAAGACGTGGCGTCGCCCTGAAAGGACAAGGCGGCGATCGTCCTATCATCCCGAAAGACGAGGCTGCCCACGTCCCGAAAGACGAGGCTGCACTCGTCCCGAAAGACGAGGCTGCACTCGTCCCGAAAGACGAGGCTGCACTCGCCCCGAAAGAGGAGGCTGCACTCGCCCCGAAAGACGAGGCTGCCCTGAAAGACGAGGCTGCATTCGCCCTGAAAGACGAGGCTGCATTCGTCCTGAAAGACGAGGCTGCATTCGCCGTGAAAGACGAGGCTGCATTCGTCCTGAAAGACGAGGCTGCATAAGTCCTGAAAGACGAGGCAGCATTAGTCCTGAAAGACGAGGCTGCATTCGCCCTGAAAGACGAGGCTGCATTCGTCCTGAAAGACGAGGCTGCATTCGTCCTGAAAAACGAGGCAGCATTCGCCCTGAAAGACGAGGCTGCATTAGTCCTGAAAGACGAGGCAGCATTCGCCCTGAAAGACGAGGCAGCATTCGTCCTGAAAGACGAGGCTGCATTCGTCCTGAAAGACGAGGCTGCATTCGTCCTGAAAGACGAGGCTGCATTCGTCCTGAAAGACGAGGCAGCATTCGTCCTGAAAGACAAGGCAGCATTCGCCCTGAAAGACGAGGCAGCATTCGCCCTGAAAGACGAGGCAGCATTCGCCCTGAAAGACGAGGCAGCATTCGCCCTGAAAGACGAGGCAGCATTCGCCCTGAAAAACGAGGCTGCATTCGTCCTGAAAGACGAGGCTGCATTCGTCCTGAAAGACGAGGCAGCATTCGCCCTAAAAACGAGGCTGCATTCGTCCTGAAAGACGAGGCTGCATTCGTCCTGACAGACGAGGCAGCATTCGTCCTGAAAGACGAGGCAGCATTCGCTCTGAAAGACGAGGCAGCATTCGCTCTGAAAGACGAGGCAGCATTCGTCCTGAAAGACGAGGCAGCATTCGTCCTGAAAGACGAGGCAGCATTCGTCCTGAAAGACTAGGCTGCATTAGTCCTGAAAGACGAGGCTGCATTAGTCCTGAAAGACGGGGCAGCATTCGTCCTGAAAGACGAGGCAGCGTTCGTCCAGAAAGACGAGGCTGCATTCGTCCTGAAAGACGAGGCTGCATTCGTCCTGAAAGACGAGGCAGCGTTCGTCCAGAAAGACGAGGCTGCATTCGTCCTGAAAGACGAGGCTGCATTCGTCCTGAAAGACGAGGCAGCGTTCGTCCTGAAAGACGAGGCAGCATTCGTCCTGAAAGACGAGGCAGTATTCGTCCTGAAAGACGAGGCAGCATTGGTCCTGAAAGACGAGGCTGCATTCGTCCTGTCTTGAAAGACTTAGCGCCGAGCGTTAAGGCAAAATGATATTCACTATGCCGCTCGGCGCGTTCGGTTCCGACCAGAGGGTTCATAAGGCCGACTGGCGCTCTGGGACAAAAACTGAGTCAATGATGGTTTGTAAGCATTGATATTAGCAGAGAATATCTATGACTTAAGAATTGCCATTAAAATCAAAAGTGATGCAATGCAAAATTCTAAAAGCAGTGTAAGAATCTTAACGTTCAACGCTCTTTGCTTTACCATGGCAAGGGCGAGCATTCTGGGAACGTTAACAGGAACGCTCGCGAGGGCGTTTGCTCGTGAGCTAACGCCTCTCGTTTCCTTTCGCCGATCGACGTTCCTTCTCCCATGGGCCAGGGAGCTTGGAAGAGGTCTAAGGCTAGGAAAACAACGTCCCTGTGCTGAAAGAATTCAATGCCTAATTTAGCACTGAAAACTTGCACTATTAAACTCTTACACAAAAAACCATAATTAGTCCTGCCTGTTGTGAGAGAACTTATTCTTCTGCCACGGGCTTGAATGAGAAAGCAAAATCGTCTCTAGTACTTGCTATATAAACTGTAACAAAATATTTTTATAGAATATAAAACTGACATTTCCATAATAAAATAAACTTTCAAACATACTTACCCGGCGGACACAAAAAGAAAAAACCACCGGGCAAGAGTTGAGAATAAAAATAGATGTTGAAGACACTCACCCGGTAGTTACATATAACCACCGGTAAAATTAAATGTCATAAATACCTACCCGGCTGTTACATACAAACGCCGGGAAAGTTATACGTTAAAGATTAAAATGAACAGAAAAAAGGGAAAACAAATGTAATCCACAATTAATTCAAAGGGAATTAAAAAACAAGCGAGTTGTAATGATAAAAAGAACAGATATAGCAATAACGTATCTATATATATATAAATGTAAACAAAAGGAACATATAAAAGAAAAAGCTACTAAAACTAGAATTTCCATATAAATTAGTTGTTGTTGGAGAATAATAGCCAACACTTTAATTCCCATATCGAAAAGAACGCTACCAAGGCATGTTGGGACTGCTCCAATAGTAACGAGTAACAGCGCAAATTAACCATACGCTAGTTCTATTTAATTTATGAAATTAGATCGATGATTTAAAGAACGAACACCAAATGGACAAACATTTCTTTAAAATTTTACATTAAAAGTTAAAAAACTTATATAAGTGGAATTCCTCCCATTCTTTGCATAAAACAAATAAAGAGAATTGCAAGACATACATGAAGATTACATCACACGACTGTGACGTCATAGAGTTGCCTGAACGTATTCCCGTCATCAGGATTAAAAACTTCGCAACTAAAATATAGTGCACAAACAAAACCTCTGCATACAAACTGTGAGGATCAACCGACACTTTCGGTAACCTCATGTTGCATACATCACTCGCACAAACACGAAAATTAAGTTATCACTCATGATAACTCATGATAAACAAAGTAAATAATAAAAGTAAAACACGATTGCCAAAACCCTAAATCAGTGTACTTCACCAAACGAAGTCCAAAAAAGCGAAGAAGGGAAAATGATTCGAAAAACTCTCAATGGTGGACCGACGATGTTTTCGATCCAGCCGGCAGAGATGAACTGAAGTCTTAGACATGGGAATGATTCCTTGGACCACCCTGTGACGGGTGTTACCACCTACCTCCCAACCACCACAAGGCGGTTGCCTCGTTTTGAAAAATTCTGCCGATTTAGAGATATCAGCTATATATATATAACTGCCAGGTAAGTACTATTCATAAAAAAAAGGCAAGAGAAGAACCCCCAAAAGGGGAAAAACTCAAGCCTGGACAGGAAAAACTTCCCTCGGAAGGAAAGTTACCCGCCCAAGGAGGCAAGCCACCTGAGAGTTCTAAAATGAACTGCAGAGCTGTCCGTCGTCACGGGAGTACTTCCAGTAGAAGGAGACACGCCCCTGATGAAAATACAAGGGGGGAGGCAGCAACAGCCGAATCCCCAGGACTCAACCAGACAGCTCACACCGTTGCCATATTACAGAAACGAACTAGATCGGTAACTGTAAAAAAAAAAAAAAAAAATATTAGTACACATTCATTCCCCCGGGAAGGCTCCGAAGAGGAATCCCGAGGGAAAGGAACAAGAATTACACAACAGGCACGTGCCCTCACAACCACTTACACTCACGGAAGGAGAGCTGTAACCAAAACAGAATTATAACAATTATAATTATGTAACTATGTAATTATGTAATTTAAAAATGAATGAGCACTAAAGAAAGAACGAAAACCCCGAAAGGAATCGTTCTACAAGCTGAAAAACAAAAAAAAACTACAATTAGATTCATAACTAATTGAGACAAACGTACGGCGTAGCAACCCCCCCACACGGAAAGGAAGCTACAAGGGCGTAGTAACACGTAGTTAGGCTAAAGGGTGAACGACCTCAAGAGAGAGAGGGAGAAAGACATAAGTCAAACTCGATCGCCACCCATAAAATTACGCCGTGGAGGCCTAGCATTCACCTATGTGTGAGGGGGAGGAGGGGTAGCTAGCTACCACTCCCCTAACCCCCCGCTAACTAGCGCGGGGGTAATACACCCTCGTTAAATTCTAATGGCTCGCCATTTCAGCTGCGCTAAAAGGTAACCCTTTGTAAATAGCGTGGTTTGTATTTCGGTTACGGAACAAACAGTATTTAATCTTATAGATGAACTCTAATTTTTTGTGAAAGATATGAGTGAATTTTTTGCTTTATTTAATGATTAGGAATGGATTATAAGCCTTGCCTATTTAATTGGTATTTTTGAGCAGCTGAATCTTCAGATGCAAGGAAGGAATGCAAACATAATAAAATTCATAGATGCCTTGAAAGCTTTGACAAAAAAGATGGAAAAATGGGAAGAAAAAGGTCAATGTAAGAAATGTATCAGCTTTTGATCAAATGTCATCCATTTTTGGTGGTGAAGACAAGGTGCAAAGAATGAAACTTCTCAGCATTTGATGACATCAGAAAGTGATTCCAGCTGATATATTACTGAAATCAGTGACGATGAACTGGATTTAGTTAGTTAATCCATTTGAATTATCAGTTGAAAAATATTCCTGATGATTGAAAAGATGAATTTCTGGAGTTTTAGTACTGATTGGGAGTAACAGAGAAATCCATTACATAATTCCTACCTAAAAGTGGCAGGAAGAGCTATCCGTGCACTGCTTCCCTTTCTGTAGACATGTCTTTGGGAGACAACAGGCTTTTCAAGTCCTTTGCAAATCCTGTTTTATTAAACTGATGCCATCCTTTGTTATTGGCGTCTCTGAAAAATCCAATAACGAAGAGTCAGAGTAAAGAAAAGAGATTCTAAACCAGAGAAGATTTTGGTTCCATCTGCATGAAACACATTATGTGGCGTTTTAATTCTGGATTTTCAGGAACATATCTATGATCTTTAGAGAATGCAAGTATGTGCAGATAAAATGTTACACCTAACTTGAGAAGGAAATCAGAGCTTGAGAATGTGTACAGTTACAGAAATATGACCCAGTGATACTCACATGCTGATACTGGCAAGAGTCCAGACAGGAGATGGTGTGACGTTCGGTTCACAATTGAGAAGTAGTTCTAGGAGGTTAGACTAGACCAAGCTTCTATGTGACCCGAGGCCATCGGCAGCAGCTTCCATGTCGTGTCGTGGCTTGTTTCCTTTCTGCTCTTGATAAACATTGAATTGGTTCCCTGGAGAATAAAAATAAGAATCAAAACATAATGTAATAAGGATAATCTGGTTAGATTGGATTAGAGAATTGGGGCTTGGGAAGCCTTCAAGCAGACGTGTAACATGTGGGAAAACCCCATAGTTGCAGTATGAAGGACAAGCAGAGAGGTTGGAGAGCCAGATGCAAGAAAGGAAGTGGGAATGGAGGTACTGTATAGCAGAAGGTTAAAAAGGATGCCTACAGTGAACCACTTGTAGTGTGCTGGTGGCACTACTCTTCTCAGGATGATATACTGCATACAACATTAAAAAAAAAAAGGACAAAAGCATATTTTATGATGTGGAAAACTAAAAAGACACAGGGAAGACAGGAATAGGAAAGGAAACCAGTTGATCGGAATCCACCACAGTTGTCCACGAAACAATGTACAGTAATGCTTGAAGGCAAATGTTTGAAAGTGAGGTTTGAACATAAAGGTTGAAAGCGAGGTTTAAACAATGTTTGAGAGCGACGTTCTAGCTTAATGTTTGAACAATGTTTGAGAGCGACATTCTAGCTTAATGTTTGAAAGCGAAGTTCGAACATCCAGTTTGACCGTAATGTTTAAAAGCAAGGTTTGAACGTAAATTCTTAGAACATAAAGTTTGAAAGTGAGGTTTGACCGTAGTGTTTGAGAGCGAGGTTTGAACGTAGCGTTTGAGAGTGAGGTTTGAATGTAAAGTCTGAAAACGAGGTTTGAATGTAGTGCTTGAGGGTGAGGTTAAAAAGTAGTTTGAAAGCAAGATTTGAACATACAGTTTAAAAGCAAAATTTGAACGTAAGTTTGAAAGCGAGGCTTGAACCTAAAGTTTGAAAGCGAGGCTTCAACTTAATGTTTGAAAGCAAGGTTTAGAACAAAATTTGAGAGCGAGGTTTGAAAGTAATGTTCAAGAGCAAGGTTTGAACGTAATGTTAGCAAGCGAGGTTTAAACAAAGTTTGCAATCGAGTTTTGAACCTAATGTTTGGAAGCGAGGTTAGAACGTAAAGTTTGAAAGAGGGGTTTGAACGTAAAGTTCGAAAGTGCGGTTTGAACGTGAAGTTTGAGAGAGGGGTTTGAATGTAAAGTTCGAAAGCGAGATTTGAAAGTAATGATTGAAAGCGAAATTTTAACATAATGTTTGAAAACACAATTTGAACATACAGTATGAATATAATTTAAACGCAAGGTTTGAACATGTTTGAAAGCAAGGCTAGAATGTAAAGTTTGAAAGTGATGTTTGAATGTGGTGTTTGAAAGCAAGGTTAGACCAATGTTTCAAAGTGAGGATTAAATGAAAAGTCTGAAAACGAGGTAGAGCGAGGTTTGAACGTAGTGTTTGAGAGCGAGGTTTGAAAGTAGTGTTTTAGAGCGAGGTTTGAACGTAGTGTTTGAGAGCGAGGTTTGAACGTAGTATTTGAGAGCGAGGTTTTAAAGTAGTGTTTGAGAGCGAGGTTTGAACGTAGTGTTTGAGAGCGAGGTTTGAACGTAGTGCTTGAGAGCGAGGTTTGAACGTAGTGTTTGAGAGCGAGGTTTGAACGTAGTATTTGAGAGCGAGGTTTGAACATAAGTTTGAAAGAGGTCTAAACGTAAAGTTTGAAAGAGGTCTAAACGTAATATCTGAGCAAAGTTTGAACGTAATGTTTGAGAGCAAGGTTAGAATGTAATATTTGAAGGTAAGGTCTGAAAGTATAGTTTGAAGATAAGGTTTGAACAAAATTAAAAAGTGAGGTGTGAACGTTGAACTTTTAAGCATGGTTTGTTAAGTGAGATTTGAACCTAATGTTTGAGAGCGAGGTTTGAACGTAACGTTTGAAAGCAAGGTTTGAACGTAAAGTTTGAAAGCAAGGTTTGAACGTAAAGTTTGAAAGCGAGGTTTAGACGTAATGTTTTGAAGCAAAGTTTGAGCATAGAGTTTGAAAGCAAAGTTTGAACATAGTTTGGAAGCAAGGTTTGAATGTAGTTTGAAAGTGAGGTTTGACCGTAAAGTTTGAAAATGATGTTTGGATGTGAAATTTGGAAGTGAAGCCTAGAAGTGAAGTTTAAACATGGTGTGAAAATGAAGTTTGAAATGCATCACATTTAAGAAAGGGAAAGGTTAAAGGAAAGGGAAAGGGAAAGGGAAAGGGTAAGGGAAAGAAAGGGAAAGGGAAAGGGAAAGGGAAAGAAAGGGAAAGAGAAAGGGAAAGGGAAAGGGAAAGAAAGGGAAAGAGAAAGGGAAAGGGAAAGGGAAAGAAAGGGAAAGAGAAAGGGAAAGGGAAAGGGAAAGAAAGGGAAAGAGAAAGGGAAAGGGAAAGGGAAAGAAAGGGAAAGGGAAAGAGAAAGAGAAAGGGAAAGGGTAAGGGAAAGGGAAAGGTACATTCTGGAAATTTTGGAAATTTTTGTAAAGTTACAACTTCATGAAACAAAGTACTCGGCTATTTGAGAGTACAGTACAGTATAACAAGGATACTCGAGTATTATATTTATTTCCGGATAAGTCCTCCAATTTCATCGTATTTTCCCCCTATTGAATAACTGTATGGAATATTATTATTATTAAATGCTAAGCTACAACCCTAGTTAGAAAAGCAGGATGCTATAAGCCCAGGGGCCCCAACAGTGAGAAAAGTAAACAAGGAAAAATAAAATATTTCAAGAAAAGTAATAACATTAAAATAAATATTTCCTACATAAACAATAAAAACTTCAACAAAACAAAAGGAAGAGAAACTAGATACAACAGTGTGCCCGAGTGTACCCTCAAGCAAGAGAGCTCTAACCCAAGACAGTGGAAGACCATGGTACAGAGGCTATAGCACTACCCAAGACTAGAGAACAATGGTTTGATTTTCAAGTGTCCTCCTAGAAGAGCTGCTTACCATAGCTAAAGTCTCCTCTACCCTCACCAAGAGGAAAGTAGCCACTGAACTACATTGCCGTAGTTAACCCCTTGGGTGAAGAAGAATTGTTTGGTAATCTCAGTGTTGTCAGGTATATGAGGACAGAGGAGAATCTGTAAAAAATAAGCCAGACTATTCGGTGTCTGTAGACAAAGGGAAAGAACCGTAACCAGAGACAAGGATCCAATGTAGTACTGTCTGGCTAGTCAAAGGACCCACTAAATCTCAAGCAGTAGTATCTCAATGGGCAGCTGGTGCCCTGGCCAACCTACTACCTCCAAATTGCATTGTTCGCTGAACTTTTCATCTCATCGAACAAAGATCAGTAAAGGCCTTTATGCTTGCGTCAAAACAATGACAGTTGGACAGTGAGAGCCTCCTGGTGGTGGTGACTAGTGATGGCAGCACGAGTGATTGGTGTACGAGTAACGAGAAAATAGTCGTACGTGCAAAAAGTTTTTTTTTTTTGTGTGTACTAGAAAAAATAAGAAAGGAAGAAAATTGGGTGCAGAGGTAAGAAAATTTGGGAAGTCTTGTAACAGTAATACTGGTGGGAGTTGGGAAGCGAATAGGAACTAGATTTCACATATTATACGAGAATGGATCCAAAGACATTTAATAATCTCATCTCGAAACTGGATATTTCTGCTGAAGCCCCATTACAGGAAACATTCCTTTTCCTGTTAACAAGATGCAACTATGCACCACTTCAATACAATAAAAGGATTTCCGGTGGCGGCCATTATCGGCGGATATATTACGGTATATCTCACAAATTATTCATTAGCACCAAAAATAAATGTCTTTTTTGTTGAAATTGGGAGTTTTCCTATTAAAAAAGTATTTTTTTTTATTAGAAAATGTTGTTCTGACCGGAACTATAATAAAATAAAACCAATTTGTTTTGTCTATACAGAATTGGTGAAAAAAACCTAACATGATATTTTCATAATAAAATAAATTTTTGAATATACTTACCCGCTGGTTATATAAAAGAGCTGAAGTCCCTGACGCCAGGGCAGAAAATTCAAATCTCGCGCTATCGAAGATACGCCAGGTGTACCAACCGCACCCTAGCGGTAGAACAGGTGGAACTACACACCAACTCCAGTTCTTCCATGCCTCATAGCCATACCATAGGTAGTCTCTAGAGGGGAGGAGGGAGGGTGTTAAATTTATATAACCAGCGGGTAAGTATATTCAAAAATTTATTTTATTATGAAAATATCATTTTTAAATATAAAACTTACCCGCTGGTTATATAAAAGAGCTGATTGACACCCCTTGGTGGCGGGTCAGAGACAGCTACATACAGAAAATTCACTTAAGGGTTACATACAATAAACTTAAGCAGTTCTCACCTGATAAGGAAGCTGACAGCAATGATACTCTGCCTCATTTCGTCCGCTATCCTTAAGAGATCCAGTAATCCACTCGGGCTGAAAATCTCTAGGAGCTGTCAAACGGTACAAACACCTATAACATGACAGGACCTCAACCAATACCCTTGTTCCGGGTGCACTCAAGGAACAAAATGACCACCTAGCCAAATCAAAGATTGCGGAAGACTGACGCCCAATCTCCACAAACAACCATAAAAAACGAGTTCCAAGAGATAGAAAAGGGGTATTAGGAAAAAAGGGAACGTAGTGGTAGATCATTCACCTACTATCGCATTAGCAGCTATAAAAGGACCCAACGTAAAAAGGTCCTCATAGCGAGTCTGAACATTCTTCAAATAATGGGATGCAAAAACAGACTTACTTCTCCAAAATGTTGTATCCATCAGACTTTGCAGAGAACGGTTCTGTTTAAAGGCCACTGAAGTCGCTACCGCTCTGACTTCATGTGTCTTGACTTTGAGGAGCCTCTGATCCGACTCATCACACTGAGCATGAGCTTCTCGAATCAACAATCTAACGAAAAAAGACAAGGCATTCTTGGACATGGGCATCGAGGGTTTCCGAACTGCACACCACAGAGCGTCTGAGTTACCTCTCAGATTCTTAGTTCTGTCCACATAACAACGTAGAGCTCTAACTGGACAGAGAACCCTTTCCAATTCATCGCCAGCCAAATCCGAAAGGTTAGAAATCTCGAAGGATTTGGGCCATGGTCGAGAAGGGTTTTCGTTCTTGGCCAGAAACCCCAGTTGCAAAGAACAAATGGCTTTCCCATTCCGAAAACCAATGTTCTTGCTTAAAGCGTGAACTTCACTAACTCTTTTCGCAGTGGCGAGGGTAACTAGAAAAAGGGTTTTCAAGGTTAAGTCCTTAAATGAAGCCGAGTGTAAAGGCTCAAATCTGTCACTCATGAGAAATTTAAGGACAACATCCAAATTCCAGGCGATGGGAGCCGTTTGAATCATCTTGGTCGTATCAAAAGACCTAAGTAAATCTCGTAGATCCTTATTATCAGAAAGGTCTAGGTTCCTGTGTCGAAAAACCGTCGCCAACATACTCCTGTAACCTTTAATAGTTGATGACGAGAAGTTATGCTTAGTTTTAAGGTCCAAGAAAAAATCTGCTATTTGGGAAAGCGATGTACTGGAAGAGGAAATCGCGTTAGTTCTACACCATTCCCTGAACAACTCCCACTTGGACTGATACACCTTGATGGTTGAAGACCTTCTTGCCCTTGCAATTGCCTTGGCTGCCTTCTTCGAAAATCCTCTAGCTCTAGCGAGTTTTTCGATAGTCTGAAGGCAGTCAGACGTAGAGCTCGGAGGTTTTGATGATTTCGGGCCAAGTGAGGTTGTCTGAGAAGATCGGGTCTCATGGGAAGGCTTCTCGGGACATCCACCATCCATTCCAGTACCTCTGGAAACCAGCTCCTTGACGGCCAGAACGGAGCTATCAGAGTCATTCTGGTCTCCTCGTGTGAAACGAACTTCTGAATCACTTTGTAAAGGATCTTGAACGGAGGAAAGGCATAAACCTCCATGTGTGACCAGTTCATCAGAAAAGCGTCTATGTGAAAAGCTTCGGGATCTGGAACCGGAGAGCAATAACACTCTAGTCGTTTGGTCTTCGCGGTGGCAAAGAGATCCACGAGAGGTCGACCCCATAACCGCCACAGACTCTTGCAGATGTCCGGGTGCAGAATCCATTCTGTGGAGAGAACCTGACCTTTCCTGCTGAGTCTGTCTGCGCTCACATTGTTGACTCCCTGGATGAACCGCGTCAAAAGAGTCACCTTCCTTTCCTCCGCCCAGATGAGGAGCAGTCTTGCAATCTCGAACAGAGGCCAAGAGTGGGTCCCGCCTTGTTTCGCAATATAGGCCAGAGCTGTCGTGCTGTCCGAATTGACTTGGACTACCTTGCCCCTGATCTGCTTTTCGAAGCCGATGAGAGCCAGATGAATAGCTAAAAGCTCTTTTTGATTGATGTGGAGAGAGGTTTGCTCTACCGTCCAAGTCCCCGAAAGTTCCTGCTTCTCTAGAGTGGCTCCCCACCCCGAGTTGGAGGCGTCGCAACACAACACGAGGTTTGGGTTCCTCTGAAGTAAAGACAAGCCTTCTTTCAGTCTGGGCTCGTTGTTCCACCATTGAAGATGAGACTTGATGGAAGTCGAGATGGGAATGCAATCCCTGTCGAGGCTGTCCCCTTTCTTCCAATGGCGGTTGAGATGAAACTGAAGAGGACGCAAGAACAACTTCCCCAGGGTCACGAACTTCTCTAACGACGAGAGAGTCCCCAGAAGGCTCATCCAATCTCTGACGGAGCAAAGATCTCTCTTCAGGAACGTTTGTACTTTTAGGAGGGCTGCTTGGATTCTCACCGACGACGGAAAAGCCCGAAAACTCCGACTGTGAATCTCCATCCCCAAATAAAGAATCTCCTGGGATGGAATGAGTTGTGATTTTTTCGAGCTCACCAGGAGACCCAGTTCTCTGGAGAGATCCAAAGTCATCTTGAGGTCCTTCAAACAACAATCGGCTGAGGAGGCTCTTATCAGCCAATCGTCCAGATACAGAGAGGCCCTGATTCCCCTCAAATGCAGCATGCTTGCCACGTTCAGCATGATCTTGGTGAACAATAGAGGAGCCGTGCAAAGTCCGAAACAAAGAGCCCTGAACTGGAAGACCTTGTTTCCGTCCATGAACCTCAGATAACGTCTGCAGCTGGGATGAATCGGAAGGTGGAAATAGGCATCCTGAAGATCTAAAGAGACCATCCAATCGTCCTTCCTCACAGCTGCCAGAACTGTTTTCTGAGTCTCCATGGTGAACGTCGAGTTTTGGACGTAACCATTGAGCACACTTACGTCCAGAACCGGTCTCCACCCCCCGGAACTCTTGGGTACTAGAAAAAGGCGGTTGTAAAACCCCGGAGACGTAACATCTTGCACTTCCTCTATTGCTCGTTTCTCTAATAAAAGAGACATCTGTAGAAGCATGGCTTGTTTCTTGGGACCCTCTCTGTATTTGGGCGAAAGATCCACTGGATCTGTGACTAAAGGAGGATTGGTCAGGAAGGGGATCTTGTAGCCTTCCTTTAACACCTGGACGGACCAGGGGTCCGCTCCATTCCTCTCCCAAGCTTCCCAAAAGTGAGTCAACCTGGCCCCCACTGCTGTCTGAAGGAGAGGGCAGTCAGACTTTACCTCGGCCGGACTTGCCCCCTCTGCCTCTAGGTTTCCTTCCTTCTGGTTTAAAAGAGCCTCTCCCAGAGGGCTTCCCACGAAAGGACTGAGGACGAAACCCAGAAGAAGATTCCTTAGGTTTTCGAGAGGAGAAAGACGGAGGCAAAACTTTCCTAGTCGAATGAGTAACTAAGTCATGTGTGGCCTTCTGAGTGAGAGCAGTAGCCACCTCGCCCACTAATTCCTGAGGAAATAAAGAATTAGACAAAGGTGCGAAAAGAAGGCCTGTCTTCTGATAGGGAGACACTCCTGCGGAGAGGAAGGAGCACATCGTGGCCCTTTTCTTGAGAATTCCAGCTGTAAACAAGGCAGCAAGTTCGTTGGAGCCATCTCTCACACCTTTGTCCAAGCAGGACATCAAATGAACCAAACCACTAGTGTCCGTTTCCGTCATATCAGAGACCCTCTTACTCAAAGCCCCCAAAGCCCAGTCCAAAAAATTAAAAACTTCGAAGGCCCTGAAAAGACCTTTAAGCAAATGGTCGAACTCTGGAATGGACCACCAAATCTTCGTCTTCCTTAAGGCAAGACGACGAGAAGCATCTACCAAACTTGAAAAATCCCCTTGGGCAGACGAAGGAAAACTCAAGCCCAACACTTCACCAGTCTCATACCACACACTAGATTTAGAGGCTAACCTAGCGGGAGGAAAGGCAAAGGCCGTCTTGCCAAAAGCTTTCTTGGAGTCCAACCAAGAACCCATTAACTTCAAGGCCCGCTTAGAAGATCGAGAAAGAACCATCTTGGTGTAAACTGGAACCTTAGTAGCTTTACCTAAGATGAATTCAGAAGGCGGAGAACGAGGGGCCACAGGGGTAAAAGAATCCGGGAAAATTCCAGTCAAAATAAGCATAAACTTGCGAAGGTCCACAGCATGCTGATAATGCTTCTCCTCCTCATTCTCAGAGACTTCCTCAATAGGATTATCCTCATCCGACTTTTCCTCTGGTTCGTCTTCTGGCAGTGCAGCAACAGCTGCAGCCTGAACCGAAGGAACAACGTCTGGATGGGACTGCCTGTCAAGGCCAACATCTGAGTCAATTTGGTGGGGAGAAGTAGAAGTAGATTGATGCGAAACACGGACATGTAGACGATCATCCTCAACCAACAACTGCTTAGACCGCTTAGAATTCAACTGTTGTTGAACAGAAGAACGCTTGAAATCAGAAGGTAACTGTTGAAGATCGCCGCGAGGTCGCGTAAAGTCCGAGGACTGTTGCTGCGAGCGATCAAAGGAGTCAGGATGTCGCCGCTGTAAACCAATGTTTTGACGCGCCGCGTCCAAAAGTTGTTGCCGCGGGCGATCCACTACTTCAAATTGTTGCCGCGTCTCGTCCACTTGTCGACGCCGACGCTCTTCCCCGCGACCAGAAAACGCAAACTGGTCAACCAAAACTCTCTGACGCGACTCATCAAAATCAACCTGGCGTTGAACACTGTGAATGGGAGACCGTCTAAGTGATAACTCGTCAAGGCCATATACCACCGAACGTTTGTGCGATAACTGGTCTGACATCGAACGCCCAGACACAACGCCAACACTTGGTTGATAAGAATCCATCAACGAAGAGAGTTGTTCCTTCATAGACAAAAGCGCAGTCCATTTCGGATCAACAGAACTCCTAGAAGGAAGATTCGCACTAATGTCACCACGCATTTCAGGGGAAGAAAGCCAATCCGATGGAAGAGGAGGTGCATGAATAGTTACAAGGTCCGAATCGGAAGGAATCATATCCGCACGAACACGGTGATCTGAACGTTTGGCCGGAGTGCAAGCGCTGGGAGAACGGAAACGTTCCGGTGAACCCCACGAACTACATCCTGGCCGCACATGCGATTCCCGACGCTGTGTGTTTTGACGCGCCGCGTCCAAATCAACATGGGAGCGTTTAAGCGGTCTCGACGCTCGCCGCCAGATCTCACTCCCCGACCCTTCATCGGAAGACGGGGATAACGTATGAACCTCACCTTTCCTACGATGAGGGTGAACGACCTGAGCTACGGCAACAGGAACGTTCGAGGGGACGTCTGCACGATTGATGATGCTTCTCGTTCCCTTAAGCCGTTCGACATTACTTCTCCCATGGGTTCGAGAGCTCGAAAGAGGTCTAAGGCTAGGTGAACGACAAGATCGTGCCGACGCACCCTCCGCAACACTAAACACATTATCAACACTAGTCACAACACCGAGAGAGTCACGATTCTTCGGTACCACATCAGACACTCGAGTCGACGCACCTTCCGCAACACTAACCACATTATCAACACTTGTCACAACACCGAGAGAGCCACGATTCTTCGGTACCACATCAGACACTGAAACACTTTCCACAGTTCCGATAGGATCACGGTTTTTCAATACCTTTAACTCTGAAAAGATAGTATTTCTATCGGCTGCTAAGGACTCAACTTTCTCACCAAGAGACAAAATAGCAGTAAACATGTCCTTCATAGTAGGTTCCTGATCTACCACCACAGGGGAAGGAACAGGATTAGGAACAGGTAAATTAGGTAAGGTTCTATCCACAGATCGGGAAGAACTACGCCTAAGTCTATCTCTCTCTAATCTCCTAACATAACGATCGTAAGTACCAAAATCATCATCAGTTAAGGAAAGACACTCATTACACCTATCATCTAATGAACAAAATTTACCCCTACATTTTACACAAATAGAATGAGGATCAATAGATCCCTTAGGAAGTCGTGTACGACAACCCTCACTAACACACCTACGCTGAGCAGGGGAGGAGTCGGCCATTTTAAAGTTAACGTGAGAGACCGACAAGCAAAAAGTAAGGGAAAAAACAATAAAGAAAATCTCAAACAAAAAGATTTCAAGATAAGAACCAAGGAAAATTAATCAACGATAGCTTAAACTCAAAAAAGAACGTTGTACATCACCAAACAACTTCCCAAGAGAGTAAAAACACGAGAGCGAACTTCTGTATGTCAGTCAGCTATGACGGCAGAGAGAAGAACTGGAGTTGGTGTGTAGTTCCACCTGTTCTACCGCTAGGGTGCGGTTGGTACACCTGGCGTATCTTCGATAGCGCGAGATTTGAATTTTCTGCCCTGGCGTCAGGGACTTCAGCTCTTTTATATAACCAGCGGGTAAGATTTATATTTAAAATTCATACTTAAGGCAACGATTTTATCAAACTCATCTCCCCAATCTTTATCCTCCAGGTACAAGTCTCGTTGCTTTGGTAAAAATTCCCAAAATTTGATAAAAACTTTACAGATCTTTGTTCGCTGCTTCTACGCTTCTGACGTCACCTTAAAGTTCATTGTGTGGACGGAGCTTCAGAGTTTTTTATTTTTCTCTTAATTACAACATTTTCTACAGATAACAGAAGACACAGCCTACGATGTATTCTGTTTTGAAATGCTGTACCTGACACAGGTGGGGGGCGGGAGGTTATGACCTAAGTCAGGTTAGGTGGAGGTACCTTAGGCCAGGACACATCCCATTGATGTCATTGCAAATAAAACAACGGCAAAGGCAGTCGGTTAAAGCACAGGATAAGATTACGTATAGAATGCAAAGATCCTTGAATAATGCATACAGGGCAGAATTTATGGAGTACTGTCAACTGCAAAAACTTAAAATCAATATTTTCCTTCAGGACAAATTTCCTTGAGGAACAAACTGTTTTTCCTTTTGTTTGCAATTAATTTCAAGTTTATCTAAATCATAAATAAAGAGGATTTTCCCCATTTTCCTTCCAACTAAACCACCGGTTCCCACCACGTGTCAGTTGGGAAGGGACAATGGCAGAACGGTTCATTTGCCGATACTTAATGAAGGAAAAGGTTTTTTTTTTTTCCTATGGAAATTTCGTCCTGTATTAAACTAAAACTATAATTCTACCAGAATAGACCATATTTTGACCTTTATACAACATGAGCACTAAAAGAAGTCTGGATTATGAATGACTTTACTGAAGTAGGCACAGAATGAAGCACACCAGAGCTCTCCTAAGTCGGTTCACATTCGACATTCTTATTCTACGTTTTACAGCTAATTTCTGAATGTGCCACCTCTATTTATAAGTTAACTTAACAATAAAGTTACATAACTTTATGGTAAATGTGTAGGAGAGCTCCGCGCTCGATTTAAAAGTTTCTAAAAGTAGAAAACGAAAGAAAACAGTAAATTAGAGCTACAGTTACCTTGAAACTGTGAGATAATCCTCCTACAACCACCTAACTCTTACACAGAAAATGTAAGCATAAACCTACTACTACAATTATGGGGGACCCCAGTGGGAAGCGGGGTTTTTGGGTGGGGGGAGGAGGAGAAAAGTGATTTTTCGGGGCACTACCGAACCTAATACAACTACCTACCCTACCCTGGGGGCCATGTACCCCTACCTAGGCCTACCGGGGGGGGGGGGGGGGGGGCTCCGCCCCCCCTTGCGACCCCCCCTTAAGGCCACAGTAATTTTCAGGGCACCACCGAACCTAAGACACCCACCTAACCTAGCCTATGGGGCCCTATACCCCTACCTAGGCCTACCGGGGGGGGGGGGGGGGGGGGGGGGCTCTGCCCCCCTGCGACCCCCCCTTAAGGCCACATTGAGTTTCAGTTCAAACGAAACAAATTCAAATGAAAACGCCTTTTGCAAAAAAAGGAACACAAACTTCAAATTAGTCTCAATATCTAACTTACCTTTGAAACAAGACACGAAAAAATTGCACCTTCTCTTCCTTTTCCTACGAGTAACCACACTACGATCACACCGGAATGCTAATTTGTTGTAATCTATACGGCACACATTTTCACAATTAGGGCACTTTTTCTCTGCCAAAATCAAACCATGACGTTGAGCAAATGCAATTAGCAAATCACCTTTCCCTGAATAATGTACACAAAAATCCCCATAAGAAATAAAGCAATTGTCACAAGTGACACAGTCGGAACGGGATGAAGGTCCTGCTAATTGCTCCATACTTCACGGCAAAATGAGCTTTTCAGTTTGAAGGGAGATCCGAGACGTGCAAAAATATTCCTCCGCGGAACTTCACGTAAACTGTGGTAACTGGTGGAAAAATAGCAGGGATAAGTGAAGTAATAAGTGTCAGCATTGGCTAGATTTGTAAAAACCGCCACGATTGGTTTTCAAACAGTGTGACGTCAAGAAAACACCTGTTATTGGTTAGAATAGCATTGAGAACTAGTCTGCCATACGCAGTAAGGCGGTGAAACAGCTCATTTTAGCCAAGACATCACACAGTAAACAAAAACAAACACTTAGAAAAAATCCAAGTGAAACATAACTATACACACGAATATCTTCGTTAAATAGAAGCTGCTCATATATTGACTATTATATAAGCATTCTATATGATATAATAGTGAATTGTAGGTGTTTAAATTCTTCAAGATCTTCCGCGGAGCTCTCCTACACATTTACCATAATATGATTCTCCCCACAATCCTAAAACTCCTTTTCAACTTTGGTCATTATTGTTGCATTCTAAGGGGACCCATAACTCATAAGCTATTAATTTCTTAATTTCGTCCATAAATGAAGAAAAGATTCGTTAAATGCAATCTCTGCAATATTTTAAATTCTTGAATTCCGAATCTAGCCCTTAAAGAAGAAATATGAAAAAAACTACTATGGATAAATTAATACAGGGCAACCCAATGAAACTTTGAACCTGGCTTTAACAAAAATCAACGGTGAGCTGACTACCATGTGATTTCCATGTCAGCTCAAATATACTTACATTGAATCTAAGTGTCCCCAATACAGTGTTAGGTCAATTTTACTATGTAATGTTGTCCAACAGTGAGATTTGCAAGTTTTTCTTTTACATATTAGAAGAAAAATGATCACTGAATTTCCATGGACACATGACACGACCTTTCACTGACTCGACTACAATACTAAGCTGCTCACTGCTCAGCAGGCAGCTGATGCTAAAAAAACTTAGGCTGCATATCTTTCGAATTGCTCTGCATGAGAATCATTAGTTTTGTCTATTTTATATATCATCATATTTACAGTTGTTT
>NC_090749.1:90416644-90421644 GCF_036898095.1 Palaemon carinicauda | reverse complement strand
GGGATATATGGTCGGCACAGTGTAAAATCCGGACGTCGGATGCCGTCCGGGAGAATAGAAAAACGCTTGTATCACCGGGAAAGACGCGAAAATACACCTCTTTTTTTGTGACTGGTAATGTTCACTGATACTTTCTGTTATTTCCTGAATAAATGCTCGAAAAAATATTGGTTTATTTTCATGTTAATGAGAATATCACTTAGTACATTGTGGAATGTTGACGTCCGATTGAGATTATTCTCAATAAAATGAAAATAAATCAATATTTTTCGAACATTTATTCAGGAAATAACAGAAAGTATCAGTGAACATTACCAGTGTCAAAAAAAGTGGTGTATTATGGCGCATTTACCAATGATACAAGGGGTTTTCTATTCTCCCGGACGGCATCCGACGTCCGGATTTTACACTGTGCCTATATGGTCTGATATTGGTACCGGGGAGCCCATTCAGTGCTGAGGTTGGAAAGGAAGATGGAAGAAAGGAAATGGGAAGGGAAGCACAGTAGAAAGTTAAAAGGTGGGTGCATCTAAAGGCCGAAGGGAGGCTGCACAAACTCTTTATTTGTAAAGGTGTTGACGCACTACTGGTGAGAACTTTTGAGTTAGTGTGAGTCATCCATTGAAGGTCGAATGATGTAGTGATTTTCTGTTATTTATTTCTTGTTGAATTTCTATAACCATCCCCTCAATTAGGAACACCCCTTATCGTTAAAATAAGGTCGGCTTTAGCATTTAGATGTGACTTAGTTAAGACTATGCCCGCACTAGAATTTGAATATAATCACCCAATTGTTATAACAGTTCCATAACAAATTAGTGCTTCATCATTTTCTCTCTCTCTCTCTCTCTCTCTCTCTCTCTCTCTCTCTCTCTCTCTCTCTCTCTCTCTATATATACATGGGAACTTACGTGAATTTTCCCCTGCTCTCCTGTATAATCCATCCTTGAGGCAACATTAACTGTGTTTTCCCAAATGTCATACATGGGTTTATGAGCTCCAACTACTCCTGCAATCACTGGTCCCACGTCTATTCCTGTAAGGGAAAGAAAGAAGATGCAGTAAAGAAACATAATAACTAATCTAAAGATAATAAAAGATAACGCATTTGATAAATGAAAACATTGTCAGAGAAATAGCCCTGAAATTATCAAGCAATAAACTCACTGGCATTAAAATACGAAATTTATACAACTGAGAATCGAGCAATAAACTCAATGGCATTCAAATACGAAAGGCATACACCTGAGAATCGAGCAATAAACTCACTGGCATTAAAATACGAAATTTATACAACTGAGAATCGAGCAATAAACTCAACTGCATTAAAATACAAAAGGTATACAACTCAAAATCGAGCAATAAACTCAATGGCATTAAAATATGAAAGGTAAACTGAGAATCAAGCAATAAACTCAACTGCATTAAAATACAAAAGGTATACAACTCAAAATCGAGCAATAAACTCAATGGCATTAAAATATGAAAGGTATACAACTGAGAATCGAGCAATAAACTCAACTGCATTAAAATACAAAAGGTATACAACTCAAAATCGAGCAATAAACTCAATGGCATTAAAATATGAAAGGTATACAACTGAGAATCGAGCAATAAACTCAACTGCATTAAAATACAAAAGGTATACAACTCAAAATCGAGCAATAAACTCAATGGCATTAAAATATGAAAGGTATACAACTGAGAATCGAGCAATAAACTCAACTGCATTAAAATACAAAAGGTATACAACTCAAAATCGAGCAATAAACTCAATGGCATTAAAATATGAAAGGTATACAACTGAGAATCGAGCAATAAACTCAACTGCATTAAAATACAAAAGGTATACAACTCAAAATCGAGCAATAAACTCAATGGCATTAAAATATGAAAGGTAAACTGAGAATCAAGCAATAAACTCTCTGGTATTAAAATACGAAAGGCATACAGCTGAGAATCGAGCAATAAACTCACTGGCATTAAAATATGAAAGGTAAACAACTGAGAATCGAGCAATAAACTCAACTGCATTAAAATACAAAAGGTATACAACTCAAAATCGAGCAATAAACTCAATGGCATTAAAATATGAAAGGTATACAACTGAGAATCGAGCAATAAACTCAACTGCATTAAAATACAAAAGGTATACAACTCAAAAACGAGCAATAAACTCACTGGCATTAAAATATGAAAGGTATACAACTGAGAATCGAGCAATAAACTCAACTGCATTAAAATACAAAAGGTATACAACTCAAAAACGAGCAATAAACTCAATGGCATTAAAATATGAAAGGTATACAACTGAGAATCGAGCAATAAACTCAACTGCATTAAAATACAAAAGGTATACAACTCAAAATCGAGCAATAAACTCAATGGCATTAAAATATGAAAGGTATACAACTGAGAATCGAGCAATAAACTCAACTGCATTAAAATACAAAAGGTATACAACTCAAAATCGAGCAATAAACTCAATGGCATTAAAATATGAAAGGTATACAACTGAGAATCGAGCAATAAACTCAACTGCATTAAAATACAAAAGGTATACAACTCAAAATCGAGCAATAAACTCAATGGCATTAAAATATGAAAGGTAAACTGAGAATCAAGCAATAAACTCTCTGGTATTAAAATACGAAAGGCATACAGCTGAGAATCGAGCAATAAACTCACTGGCATTAAAATATGAAAGGTAAACAACTGAGAATCGAGCAATAAACTCAACTGCATTAAAATACAAAAGGTATACAACTCAAAATCGAGCAATAAACTCAATGGCATTAAAATATGAAAGGTATACAACTGAGAATCGAGCAATAAACTCAACTGCATTAAAATACAAAAGGTATACAACTCAAAAACGAGCAATAAACTCAATGGCATTAAAATATGAAAGGTATACAACTGAGAATCGAGCAATAAACTCAACTGCATTAAAATACAAAAGGTATACAACTCAAAAACGAGCAATAAACTCACTGGCATTAAAATATGAAAGGTATACAACTGAGAATCGAGCAATAAACTCAACTGCATTAAAATACAAAAGGTATACAACTCAAAAACGAGCAATAAACTCAATGGCATTAAAATATGAAAGGTATACAACTGAGAATCGAGCAATAAACTCAACTGCATTAAAATACAAAAGGTATACAACTCAAAATCGAGCAATAAACTCAATGGCATTAAAATATGAAAGGTAAACTGAGAATCAAGCAATAAACTCAACTGCATTAAAATACAAAAGGTATACAACTCAAAATCGAGCAATAAACTCAATGGCATTAAAATATGAAAGGTAAACTGAGAATCAAGCAATAAACTCTCTGGTATTAAAATACGAAAGGCATACAGCTGAGAATCGAGCAATAAACTCACTGGCATTAAAATATGAAAGGTAAACAACTGAGAATCGAGCAATAAACTCAACTGCATTAAAATACAAAAGGTATACAACTCAAAAACGAGCAATAAACTCAATGGCATTAAAATATGAAAGGTATACAACTGAGAATCGAGCAATAAACTCAACTGCATTAAAATACAAAAGGTATACAACTCAAAAACGAGCAATAAACTCACTGGCATTAAAATATGAAAGGTATACAACTGAGAATCGAGCAATAAACTCAACTGCATTAAAATACAAAAGGTATACAACTCAAAAACGAGCAATAAACTCAATGGCATTAAAATATGAAAGGTATACAACTGAGAATCGAGCAATAAACTCAACTGCATTAAAATACAAAAGGTATACAACTCAAAATCGAGCAATAAACTCAATGGCATTAAAATATGAAAGGTATACAACTGAGAATCGAGCAATAAACTCAACTGCATTAAAATACAAAAGGTATACAACTCAAAATCGAGCAATAAACTCAATGGCATTAAAATATGAAAGGTATACAACTGAGAATCGAGCAATAAACTCAACTGCATTAAAATACAAAAGGTATACAACTCAAAATCGAGCAATAAACTCAATGGCATTAAAATATGAAAGGTATACAACTGAGAATCGAGCAATAAACTCAACTGCATTAAAATACAAAAGGTATACAACTCAAAATCGAGCAATAAACTCAATGGCATTAAAATATGAAAGGTAAACTGAGAATCAAGCAATAAACTCTCTGGTATTAAAATACGAAAGGCATACAGCTGAGAATCGAGCAATAAACTCACTGGCATTAAAATATGAAAGGTAAACAACTGAAAATCAGGCAATAAACTTAATGACATTAAAATAAGAAAGGTATACAACTGAGAATCAAGCAATAAACTCTCTGGTATTAAAATATTAAAGGCATACAACTAAGAATCGAGCAATAAACTCAATGGTATTAAAATACGAAAGGTATACAATTGAGAACCGAGCAATAAACTAAATGGCATTAGAATACGAAAGGCATACACCTGAGAATCGAGCAATAAACTCACCTACTCCGAATCTGAAATCTTGCAGATCCTCTGCGTTGATCTTCTGCGACTTTTCAAACATGGCCGCCGCGAATTTCGTGATGGTGACCACATTCTCCTTCGTGTGTCTCTCCTGGAAATCCGACTCGTTGCTATACCTTCGACCTGGCTGCAGGACGCAAGCGGCCATGTATGTGCTTCTTACGACCTTGATTTTTTCCATTGTTAAGAACTCTGTGTTGTACGTCAGCAGTGAAGACATAATAGAATAGCTTGAATTGACTATTCACTTATCTTAAGCAATATGATATATAAATATTTGAACTATAGTGATATTAATATGCAGAAAATCATAAAAATAATAAAAATTTTTGCAATGTGCTATTAGGCTGCTAAACATTATTTAGAACAGAAATTGATACTAAGCAATATATATTTTTATTGAATGGTTTCCCGATGAAGATCGATTACAAAGAACCCGGAATTCTCTAAAAGTTTTTATTATATCCTAAAAATGCCTTAAGACTTATATATACTGTATATATATATATATATAT
>NC_090749.1:90409144-90414144 GCF_036898095.1 Palaemon carinicauda | reverse complement strand
CCCCAAAGATAAATCTCCTTCTCACTGACAAAATTTATCCTTATTTGCCTTCAAATTAAAATAATCTCAATACTCACGGGTTGCATAATTGCAAGAGCTCGTGCTTGCCCACAAGGGCTAGGCAATCTTCCAACAGCAACTCTGACAAGGGTGGCTATGTTACTGTACTCGCGACTCACTACTAATTCTCATCAAGAGATTAACCATCATAAGAAGGATAAATATGGCAACCGTTTCTTTTCATCAAGCCTATCTATCGTTTACGTTAAATCTTACAGATAGGCGTCATTTTCCATGATGTTTTATGACTTCTAATGATTTAGTTATTTTTTCTCCTTTTTTTATCATGATCTTTGAAGCTAAGATAATATCTATTGACCACAATTACATTATTTTTCATGAAGTAAAATGTCAACATTTTATGCAAAAAGCATCGACTGGAAGCAGTTGGAAGCAGTTGGAAAGCATTGACGTATATGATAAAACTAGACAGCGCATGGGCAATAAGCTGTGGGAATACCATTGAAAATGACATTTGCAATACCAAAGAAAAGGGATTAAAATCCCCAGTGATGTTAAGGCTAAGCGATGTAATAACTGTTATGACTGGAGTCAAAACCAAAGCTTGTAAAGTATATTATTAAGTAACTCATTTTATGGACCTATAGTCCATTTCTTTTAGCGAGTCATATTTGCACCGACTCGCAGCGGTGTCCTTTTAGCTCGGAAAAGTTTCCTGATCGCTGATTGGTTGGACAAGATCATTCTAACCAATCAGCGACCAGGAAACTTTTCCGAGCTAAAAGGACACCGTTGCGAGTCGGTGCAAATATGCATCGCTAAAAGAAATGGACTATAGGATGTTGCATGATAAAATCAAAATTATAAAAAAATCAAAATTATTTTCTCAAATACAAAAGTAACTTTTTTTTGGGGGGAGGGATTCTCACAAGTCTGTCTATAGTAACTTATTTTATGAGATCAACGTTTGTACAATATATTATAAAATAACTCATTTTATGAGATCTAGGGTGCTGCATGATAAAATCAAAATTATAAAAAATCCAAATTTTCTCAAAAACAACAGGATTTTTTTTATTTTTTTATTTTTTTTTTTTTTTGTTCTCACCTGAGTGTCCACGATATGAAGCACCAAGAAGATCATGAGGACCATCAATAAATGACCAATTTCCGGACTGAGGGTGCGACTAGTCACCAATGAATATGGGCAAACGCCCTCCATGCTCGTGTTATCATAAAGATCCTGGACAAGAAATACATATAGGTTTTAGTTTTCCGTAAAATCTAATGGCTGATCATAATCAGATTTATAAGTAAAGGTAATGCAGAATATATCCACAATTCCATTAAGTCATGATCCTTTTCAACTGTTTCAATATTAGCAAACTTATCAATTTCATAAACTATTTCAGTCAAAATTTCCAATGTCTCTCTACTACGTAACCTATGTTTTCTAGTTCCGGTGCATTCCTAATTTTAACCATATGAGAAAGTACAGATGATAGAAATATGAAGTATTAACCAGAGAATAAAAAAAAAAGACGAAAAAAAAGGTTGGACATACCTTAGTGTAATCAAAAACGATGTAGCCATACACTGCACCAACTATGACGTATAGGCTACTGATAGCTTTATGATGAAGTGCATTCTGAAGAAGGACCAAGCAACAAGAAGAGTCATGATGCAGATGAATGTGAAATACTGTGAGAGGAGAAAGTTGTAACTTCATTGAACAAGAGAGCTATTAACCCTTTCAGTTGCCAATAATGCAAAAGTACTTGATTATTCTACCAAGCTTTGAAAGAAGACCTATTCTGTAGAAGAGTAGTTCCTGGGCTTATCTGGGAAGCAGGAGCGGACTGGTGAGCAAATGATTCCTCTGGCATCCTCAAAGTTACCTCTAATATTAATTGAATAATTACAATATTGACATACATGGTAATTCAGATGCTGGAACTTTCAGCATTCCTTCCTGGGTGCATTTGGAATATCCTTGGGTTCAGGATTTTGGAATGGACTCCAGTTTCACCCCATGTCTTTAAGAGATGGATTAGCTGGTGTAATACATCAAGTGTTCCAGGCTCTAACATAAAGGTCAGTAATCTAGTGTCTTTAAGGAATCTCATATAATAGAAACTGAGTTGCATGAGTACTCTATCATTAAACTACGTCAGAAACTGAGTTGCATGAGTACTCTATCATTAAACTACGTCAGAAACTGAGTTGCATGAGTACTCTATCATTAAACTACGTCAGAAACAGAGTTGCATGAGTGCTCTATCATTAAACTACGTCAGAAACTGAGTTGCATGAGTACTGCATGAGTGCTCTATCATTAAACTACGTCAGAAACTGAGTTGCATGAGTACTCTATCATTAAACTACGTCAGAAACTGAGTTGCATGAGTGCTCTATCATTAAACTACGTCAGAAACTGAGTTGCATGAGAACTCTATCATTAAACTACGTCAGAAACTGAGTTGCATGAGTACTCTATCATTAAACTACGTCAGAAACTGAGTTGCATGAGAACTCTATCATTAAACTACGTCAGAAACTGAGTTGCATGAGAACTCTATCATTAAACTACGTCAGAAACTGAGTTGCATGAGTACTCTATCATTAAACTACGTCAGAAACTGAGTTGCATGAGTACTCTATCATTAAACTACGTCAGAAACTGAGTTGCATGAGTACTCTATCATTAAACTACGTCAGAAACTGAGTTGCATGAGTACTCTATCATTAAACTACGTCAGAAACTGAGTTGCATGAGTACTCTATCATTAAACTACGTCAGAAACTGAGTTGCATGAGTACTCTATCATTAAACTACGTCAGAGACTGAGTTGCATGAGTACTCTATCATTAAACTACGTCAGAAACTGAGTTGCATGAGTACTCTATCATTAAACTATGTCGGAGTTATCATTACAGGCTTTCTTCTGGAGGTTCCAGATGGAGCATTGGGTACCAAATTTGGCAGAAGGGACCTTTTCTGATGCTTCCCAAGTGAGCCTGGAGGTTAATGTAATACTGTTCTACAGAATGGACAATTTCCTTCGGAGCTTAACTTAAAAGGTTGCGTCTATGTAGGTGTGATTTAGCAGGTTCAAATACTCGACTTTAGCTTGAATTTAAGATACAGTGATTTCCATTAGCTCTATCCTGCTGGTAACTTTAACTTTTCAGTCTTAACAGACTATTGGAATCAATGCTTATTTAATCAAGCTTCAGTCTACTTCTGCCTACGGGCCAACCAAGGGAAAGTCCCGTGCCAACAAGAAGAGTTGGCTGTAATACTCCACGAACAAACTACTTCTGCCTTCCCCACCGGAATCACCTCCCACGAAGGAGTGAATTAGGGCTGACAATAATGTTTTCTATTAATAATCGTGGATAGAAATCGGTTGACTTGTTGGCTAATTGGATTAGATTGATTAATTTGGGCTAAATGGCTAGTTACTGGGGACTGTGAGGCCATTCAGTGCCCAAGAAATAAAGGGTAAACCACAGAATTACATTTCGAGATGAAAAATATCATATTTTGGACAGCAAGATGAATGGAAAAAATGGAAATAAAGGCGAAGGATGAGCAAGTGAAACAAGGGGGTGGAAAGAACATTGTAAAGACCTAAGTACCGCTTACAGTGCACAGCTTGAGGGGAAATGATGGCATTACTCCCCTTAAGGTGAATTGATTGAGTCTGTCCTCGTCATGATGTCGACTGTTATCAATGCCGAAATGAGTTTAACTTCGATATTATTATCATTATTATTATCACTTGCTAAGCTACAACCCTAGTTGGAAAAGCAAGATGATATAAGCCCAAGGGCTCCAACAGGGGAAATAGCCCAGTCAGGAAAGGAAATAATAAAATCAATAAACTACAAGAGAAGTCATTAACTACAAGAATAAAATATTTAAGAACAGTAACAACATTAAAAAACATCTTTCATATGTAAACTAAAAAAAAAAGAGTAACAACGTTAAAATAAATATCTCCTATATAAGCTATATAAACTTTAACAAAACAAGAGGAAGATAAAAACGATAGAATAGTGTGCCCGAGTGTACCCTCAAGCAAGAGAACTCTAATCCAAAAATGTGGAAGATCATGGTACAGAGGCTATGGCACTACCCAAGACTAGAGAACAATGGTTTGATTTTGGAGTGTTCTTCTCTTAGAAGAGCTGCTTACCATAGCTAAAGAGTCTCTTCTGCCCTTACCAAGAGATAAGTAGCAATATACCAAGGACTTTTTCCCCTATCCATGTGTTTTACAAAAGACAACCAATATAAGAAATGTTAAGATTGTTTTTCAAATGATTATATATTCAGATTTTATATTAATTTTATTTAGAATTTATGATACTCCCAAATTCTTATTGTTCTGAAAAGCTAGCCGTTAAAAAGCACGAGAACTGTGTGTGTGTTTGTGTGTGTGAGAGAGAGAGAGAGAGAGAGAGAGAGAGAGAGAGAGAGAGAGAGAGAGAGAGAGAGAGAGAGAGAGAGAGTAATTTACCTTGAATTTTGATTCCAGGTTTCCTCTCTTATCCAAGAATGTTCTTCTGAAGGCCATCTCCTACAGCGTTAACACAGATGAGGATCAGGGAATCTATTACTATCTGTATGGATATAAATCACGTTAATGTAATCGAGAGAGAGAGAGAGAGAGAGAGAGAGAGAGAGAGAGAGAGAGAGAGAGAGAGAGAGAGAGAGAGAGAGAGAATTTCAATTACTTTTTCAAGCCAATAGATCAACAAAGGTCTTGTAAAACTTTATATGAAAGAATAATTTTACTTAAAATGGTATTCAAATCTACGAAAAGTTTAAGCATTAAAAATATAGCTTTTATTTACCCTAATGACTGTGTGGGTGTCGGTGTCTCCTGCAGTGAAGGTGCCCAAGGCATAACCCTGGACGGACAAGTAGCCCATCGTCAGGAGGACAGCTAGGCTTACTACCTGCCATATAC
>NC_090749.1:90391644-90401644 GCF_036898095.1 Palaemon carinicauda | reverse complement strand
GAGGAAATATCCTTTGATGTAGAAGTACAAGCCTACTTCATCGGATAAAGTAAGGACTCAATTGAAAGGATCAAGTGGTTGGACGATAGAAGATGGAGAGAAAAAGGAATTTTTTTTCTTATTGAGGAGGAAATATCCTTTGATGTAGAAGTACAAGCCTACTTCATCGGATAAAGTAGGGACTCAATTGAAAGGAGCAAGTGGTTGGACAGTAGAAGATGGAGAGAAAAAGAATTTTTTTTTTTATTGAGGAGGAAATATCCTTTGATATAGAAGTACAAGCCTACTTCATCGGATAAAGTAAGGACTCAATTGAAAGGAGCAAGTGGTTGGACAGTAGAAGATGGAGAGAAAAAGGAATTTTTTTTCTTATTGAGGAGGAAATATCCTTTGATATAGAAGTACAAGCCTACTTCATCGGATAAAGTACGGACTCAATTGAAAGGAGCAAGTGGTTGGACGATAGAAGATGGAGAGAAAAAGAAATTTTTTTTTATTGAGGAGGAAATATCCTTTGATGTAGAAGTACAAGCCTACTTCATCGGATAAAGTACGGACTCAATTGAAAGGATCAAGTGGTTGGACGATAGAAGATGGAGAGAAAAAGAAATTTTTTTCTTATTGAGGAGGAAATATCCTTTGATGTAGAAGTACAAGCCTACTTCATCGGATAAAGTACGGACTCAATTGAAAGGATCAAGTGGTTGGACGATAGAAGATGGAGAGAAAAAGAAATTTTTTTCTTATTGAGGAGGAAATATCCTTTGATGTAGAAGTACAAGTCTACTTCATCGGATAAAGTAGGGACTCAATTGAAAGGAGCAAGTGGTTGGACGATAGAAGATGGAGAGAAAAAGGAATTTTTTTTTTATTGAGGAGGAAATATCCTTTGATGTAGAAGTACAAGCCTACTTCATCGGATAAAGTACGGACTCAATTGAAAGGAGCAAGTGGTTGGACGATAGAAGATGGAGAGAAAAAGGAATTTTTTTTTTATTGAGGAGGAAATATCCTTTGATGTAGAAGTACAAGCCTACTTCATCGGATAAAGTACGGACTCAATTGAAAGGATCAAGTGGTTGGACGATAGAAGATGGAGAGAAAAAGAAATTTTTTTTTTATTGAGGAGGAAATATCCTTTGATGTAGAAGTACAAGCCTACTTCATCGGATAAAGTAAGGACTCAATTGAAAGGAGCAAGTGGTTGGACGATAAAAGATGGAGAGAAAAAGGAATTTTTTTTTTATTGAGGAGGAAATATCCTTTGATGTAGAAGTACAAGTCTACTTCATCGGATAAAGTAAGGACTCAATTGAAAGGAGCAAGTGGTTGGACGATAAAAGATGGAGAGAAAAAGGAATTTTTTTTTTATTGAGGAGGAAATATCCTTTGATGTAGAAGTACAAGTCTACTTCATCGGATAAAGTAAGGACTCAATTGAAAGGAGCAAGTGGTTGGACGATAAAAGATGGAGAGAAAAAGGAATTTTTTTTTTATTGAGGAGGAAATATCCTTTGATGTAGAAGTACAAGTCTACTTCATCGGATAAAGTAAGGACTCAATTGAAAGGAGCAAGTGGTTGGACGATAGAAGATGGAGAGAAAAAGGAATTTTTTTTTTATTGAGGAGGAAATATCCTTTGATGTAGAAGTACAAGTCTACTTCATCGGATAAAGTAAGGACTCAATTGAAAGGAGCAAGTGGTTGGACGATAGAAGATGGAGAGAAAAAGGAATTTTTTTTTTATTGAGGAGGAAATATCCTTTGATGTAGAAGTACAAGCCTACTTCATCGGATAGAGTACGGACTCAATTGAAAGGATCAAGTGGTTGGACGATAGAAGATGGAGAGAAAAAGAAATTTTTTTTTATTGAGGAGGAAATATCCTTTGATGTAGAAGTACAAGTCTACTTCATCGGATAAAGTAAGGACTCAATTGAAAGGATCAAGTGGTTGGACGATAGAAAATGGAGAGAAAAAGAAATTTTTTTTTATTGAGGAGGAAATATCCTTTGATGTAGAAGTACAAGCCTACTTCATCGGATAAAGTACGGACTCAATTGAAAGGATCAAGTGGTTGGACGATAGAAGATGGAGAGAAAAAGGAATTTTTTTCTTATTGAGGAGGAAATATCCTTTGATGTAGAAGTACAAGCCTACTTCATCGGATAAAGTACGGACTCAATTAAAAGGATCAAGTGGTTGGACAATAGAAGATGGAGAGAAAAAGAAATTTTTTTTCTTATTGAGGAGGAAATATCCTTTGATGTAGAAGTACAAGTCTACTTCATCGGATAAAGTAAGGACTCAATTGAAAGGATCAAGTGGTTGGACGATAGAAGATGGAGAGAAAAAGAAATTTTTTTTTTATTGAGGAGGAAATATCCTTTGATGTAGAAGTACAAGCCTACTTCATCGGATAAAGTACGGACTCAATTGAAAGGATCAAGTGGTTGGACGATAGAAGATGGAGAGAAAAAGGAATTTTTTTTTTATTGAGGAGGAAATATCCTTTGATGTAGAAGTACAAGCCTACTTCATCGGATAAAGTACGGACTCAATTGAAAGGAGCAAGTGGTTGGACGATAGAAGATGGAGAGAAAAAGGAATTTTTTTTTTATTGAGGAGGAAATATCCTTTGATGTAGAAGTACAAGCCTACTTCATCGGATAAAGTAAGGACTCAATTGAAAGGATCAAGTGGTTGGACGATAGAAGATGGAGAAAAAAAGAAATTTTTTTTTTATTGAGGAGGAAATATCCTTTGATGTAGAAGTACAAGTCTACTTCATCGGATAAAGTAAGGACTCAATTGAAAAGATCAAGTGGTTGGACGATAGAAGATGGAGAGAAAAAGGAATTTTTCTTTTATTGAGGAGGAAATATCCTTTGATGTAGAAGTACAAGCCTACTTCATCGGATAAAGTACGGACTCAATTGAAAGGATCAAGTGGTTGGACGATAGAAGATGGAGAGAAAAAGGAATTTTTTTTTTATTGAGGAGGAAATATCCTTTGATGTAGAAGTACAAGCCTACTTCATCGGATAAAGTACGGACTCAATTGAAAGGAGCAAGTGGTTGGACGATAGAAGATGGAGAGAAAAAGGAATTTTTTTTTTATTGAGGAGGAAATATCCTTTGATGTAGAAGTACAAGTCTACTTCATCGGATAAAGTAAGGACTCAATTGAAAGGAGCAAGTGGTTGGACGATAGAAGATGGAGAGAAAAAGGAATTTTTTTTTTATTGAGGAGGAAATATCCTTTGATGTAGAAGTACAAGCCTACTTCATCGGATAAAGTACGGACTCAATTGAAAGGATATAGTGGTTGGACGATAGAAGATGGAGAGAAAAAGAAATTTTTTTTTTATTGAGGAGGAAATATCCTTTGATGTAGAAGTACAAGTCTACTTCATCGGATAAAGTACGGACTCAATTGAAAGGATCAAGTGGTTGGACGATAGAAGATGGAGAGAAAAAGAAATTTTTTTTTTATTGAGGAGGAAATATCCTTTGATGTAGAAGTACAAGCCTACTTCATCGGATAAAGTACGGACTCAATTGAAAGGATCAAGTGGTTGGACGATAGAAGATGGAGAGAAAAAGAAATTTTTTTTTTATTGAGGAGGAAATATCCTTTGATGTAGAAGTACAAGTCTACTTCATCGGATAAAGTACGGACTCAATTGAAAGGATCAAGTGGTTGGACGATAGAAGATGGAGAGAAAAAGAAATTTTTTTTTTATTGAGGAGGAAATATCCTTTGATGTAGAAGTACAAGCCTACTTCATCAGATAAAGTACGGACTCAATTGAAAGGATCAAGTGGTTGGACGATAGAAGATGGAGAGAAAAAGAAATTTTTTTTTTATTGAGGAGGAAATATCCTTTGATGTAGAAGTACAAGTCTACTTCATCGGATAAAGTACGGACTCAATTGAAAGGATCAAGTGGTTGGACGATAGAAGATGGAGAGAAAAAGAAATTTTTTTTTTATTGAGGAGGAAATATCCTTTGATGTAGAAGTACAAGCCTACTTCATCGGATAAAGTACGGACTCAATTGAAAGGATCAAGTGGTTGGACGATAGAAGATGGAGAGAAAAAGGAATTTTTTTCTTATTGAGGAGGAAATATCCTTTGATGTAGAAGTACAAGCCTACTTCATCGGATAAAGTACGGACTCAATTAAAAGGATCAAGTGGTTGGACAATAGAAGATGGAGAGAAAAAGAATTTTTTTTTTTATTGAGGAGGAAATATCCTTTGATGTAGAAGTACAAGTCTACTTCATCGGATAAAGTAGGGACTCAATTGAAAGGATCAAGTGGTTGGACGATAAAAGATGGAGAGAAAAAGAAATTTTTTTTTTATTGAGGAGGAAATATCCTTTGATGTAGAAGTACAAGTCTACTTCATCGGATAAAGTAAGGACTCAATTGAAAGGATTAAGTGGTTGGACGATAGAAGATGGAGAGAAAAAGAAATTTTTTTTTTATTGAGGAGGAAATATCCTTTGATGTAGAAGTACAACCCCACTTCATCGGATAAAGTAAGGACTCAATTGAAAGGATCAAGTGGTTGGACGATAGAAGATGGAGAGAAAAAGAAATTTTTTTCTTATTGAGGAGGAAATATCCTTTGATGTAGAAGTACAAGCCTACTTCATCGGATAAAGTACGGACTCAATTGAAAGGATCAAGTGGTTGGACGATAGAAGATGGAGAGAAAAAGAATTTTTTTTTTTATTGAGGAGGAAATATCCTTTGATGTAGAAGTACAAGCCTACTTCATCGGATAAAGTAAGGACTCAATTGAAAGGATCAAGTGGTTGGACGATAGAAGATGGAGAGAAAAAGAAATTTTTTTTTTATTGAGGAGGAAATATCCTTTGATGTAGAAGTACAAGCCTACTTCATCGGATAAAGTACGGACTCAATTAAAAGGAGCAAGTGGTTGGACGATAGAAGATGGAGAGAAAAAGAAATTTTTTTCTTATTGAGGAGGAAATATCCTTTGATGTAGAAGTACAAGCCTACTTCATCGGATAAAGTACGGACTCAATTGAAAGGATCAAGTGGTTGGACGATAGAAGATGGAGAGAAAAAGAAATTTTTTTCTTATTGAGGAGGAAATATCCTTTGATGTAGAAGTACAAGCCTACTTCATCGGATAAAGTACGGACTCAATTGAAAGGATCAAGTGGTTGGACGATAGAAGATGGAGAGAAAAAGAAATTTTTTTTTTATTGAGGAGGAAATATCCTTTGATGTGGAAGTACAACCCCACTTCATCGGATAAAGTAAGGACTCAATTGAAAGGATCTAGTGGTTGGACGATAGAAGATGGAGAGAAAAAGAAATTTTTTTTTTATTGAGGAGGAAATATCCTTTGATGTAGAAGTATAACCCCACTTCATCGGATAAAGTAAGGACTCAATTGAAAGGATCAAGTGGTTGGACGATAGAAGATGGAGAGAAAAAGAAATTTTTTTTTTATTGAGGAGGAAATATCCTTTGATGTAGAAGTACAAGCCTACTTCATCGGAAAAAGTACGGACTCAATTGAAAGGAGCAAGTGGTGTGACGATAGAAGATGGAGAGAAAAAGAAATTTTTTTCTTATTGAGGAGGAAATATCCTTTGATGTAGAAGTACAAGCCTACTTCATCGGATAAAGTACGGACTCAATTGAAAGGATCAAGTGGTTGGACAATAGAAGATGGAGAGAAAAAGAAATTTTTTTCTTATTGAGGAGGAAATATCCTTTGATGTAGAAGTACAAGCCTACTTCATCGGATAAAGTACGGACTCAATTGAAAGGATCAAGTGGTTGGACGATAGAAGATGGAGAGAAAAAGAAATTTTTTTCTTAATGAGGAGGAAATATCCTTTGATGTAGAAGTACAAGCCTACTTCATCGGATAAAGTACGGACTCAATTAAAAGGATCAAGTGGTTGGACGATAGAAGATGGAGAGAAAAAGAAATTTTTTTTTTATTGAGGAGGAAATATCCTTTGATGTAGAAGTACAAGTCTACTTCATCGGATAAAGTACGGACTCAATTGAAAGGATCAAGTGGTTGGACGATAGAAGATGGAGAGAAAAAGAAATTTTTTTTTTATTGAGGAGGAAATATCCTTTGATGTAGAAGTACAAGTCTACTTCATCGGATAAAGTAGGGACTCAATTGAAAGGATCAAGTGGTTGGACAGTAGAAAAAGAAGAGAAAAAGGAATTTTTTTTCTTATTGAGGAGGAAATATCCTTTGATGTAGAAGTACAAGCCTACTTCATTGGATAAAGTACGGACTCAATTGAAAGGATCAAGTGGTTGGACGATAGAAGATGGAGAGAAAAAGAAATTTTTTTTTTATTGAGGAGGAAATATCCTTTGATGTAGAAGTACAAGTCTACTTCATCGGATAAAGTAGGGACTCAATTGAAAGGATCAAGTGGTTGGACAGTAGAAGAAGAAGAGAAAAAGGAATTTTTTTTCTTATTGAGGAGGAAATATCCTTTGATGTAGAAGTACAAGCCTACTTCATCGGATAAAGTACGGACTCAATTGAAAGGATCAAGTGGTTGGACGATAGAAGATGGAGAGAAAAAGAAATTTTTTTTTTATTGAGGAGGAAATATCCTTTGATGTAGAAGTACAAGTCTACTTCATCGGATAAAGTACGGACTCAATTGAAAGGATCAAGTGGTTGGACGATAGAAGATGGAGAGAAAAAGAAATTTTTTTTTTATTGAGGAGGAAATATCCTTTGATGTAGAAGTACAAGCCTACTTCATCGGATAAAGTACGGACTCAATTGAAAGGAGCAAGTGGTTGGACGATAGAAGATGGAGAGAAAAAGAAATTTTTTTCTTATTGAGGAGGAAATATCCTTTGATGTAGAAGTACAAGCCTACTTCATCGGATAAAGTACGGACTCAATTGAAAGGAGCAAGTGGTTGGACGATAGAAGATGGAGAGAAAAAGAAATTTTTTTTTTATTGAGGAGGAAATATCCTTTGATGTAGAAGTACAAGTCTACTTCATCGGATAAAGTACGGACTCAATTGAAAGGATCAAGTGGTTGGACGATAGAAGATGGAGAGAAAAAGAAATTTTTTTTTTATTGAGGAGGAAATATCCTTTGATGTAGAAGTACAAGCCTACTTCATCGGATAAAGTACGGACTCAATTGAAAGGAGCAAGTGGTTGGACAATAGAAGATGGAGAGAAAAAGAAATTTTTTTCTTATTGAGGAGGAAATATCCTTTGATGTAGAAGTACAAGCCTACTTCATCGGATAAAGTAGGGACTCAATTGAAAGGATCAAGTGGTTGGACGATAGAAGATGGAGAGAAAAAGAAATTTTTTTTTTATTGAGGAGGAAATATCCTTTGATGTAGAAGTACAAGCCTACTTCATCGGATAAAGTACGGACTCAATTGAAAGGATCAAGTGGTTGGACGATAGAAGATGGAGAGAAAAAGAAATTTTTTTTTTATTGAGGAGGAAATATCCTTTGATGTAGAAGTACAACCCCACTTCATCGGATAAAGTAAGGACTCAATTGAAAGGATCAAGTGGTTGGACGATAGAAGATGGAGAGAAAAAGAATTTTTTTTTTATTGAGGAGGAAATATCCTTTGATGTAGAAGTACAAGCCTACTTCATCGGAAAAAGTACGGACTCAATTGAAAGGAGCAAGTGGTTGGACGATAGCAGATGGAGAGAAAAAGAAATTTTTTTCTTATTGAGGAGGAAATATCCTTTGATGTAGAAGTACAAGCCTACTTCATCGGATAAAGTACGGACTCAATTGAAAGGATCAAGTGGTTGGACAATAGAAGATGGAGAGAAAAAGAAATTTTTTTCTTATTGAGGAGGAAATATCCTTTGATGTAGAAGTACAAGCCTACTTCATCGGATAAAGTACGGACTCAATTGAAAGGATCAAGTGGTTGGACGATAGAAGATGGAGAGAAAAAGAAATTTTTTTCTTAATGAGGAGGAAATATCCTTTGATGTAGAAGTACAAGCCTACTTCATCGGATAAAGTACGGACTCAATTAAAAGGATCAAGTGGTTGGACGATAGAAGATGGAGAGAAAAAGAAATTTTTTTTTTATTGAGGAGGAAATATCCTTTGATGTAGAAGTACAAGTCTACTTCATCGGATAAAGTACGGACTCAATTGAAAGGATCAAGTGGTTGGACGATAGAAGATGGAGAGAAAAAGAAATTTTTTTTTTATTGAGGAGGAAATATCCTTTGATGTAGAAGTACAAGTCTACTTCATCGGATAAAGTAGGGACTCAATTGAAAGGATCAAGTGGTTGGACAGTAGAAGAAGAAGAGAAAAAGGAATTTTTTTTCTTATTGAGGAGGAAATATCCTTTGATGTAGAAGTACAAGCCTACTTCATTGGATGAAGTACGGACTCAATTGAAAGGATCAAGTGGTTGGACGATAGAAGATGGAGAGAAAAAGAAATTTTTTTTTTATTGAGGAGGAAATATCCTTTGATGTAGAAGTACAAGTCTACTTCATCGGATAAAGTAGGGACTCAATTGAAAGGATCAAGTGGTTGGACAGTAGAAGAAGAAGAGAAAAAGGAATTTTTTTTCTTATTGAGGAGGAAATATCCTTTGATGTAGAAGTACAAGCCTACTTCATCGGATAAAGTACGGACTCAATTGAAAGGATCAAGTGGTTGGACGATAGAAGATGGAGAGAAAAAGAAATTTTTTTTTTATTGAGGAGGAAATATCCTTTGATGTAGAAGTACAAGTCTACTTCATCGGATAAAGTACGGACTCAATTGAAAGGATCAAGTGGTTGGACGATAGAAGATGGAGAGAAAAAGAAATTTTTTTTTTTATTGAGGAGGAAATATCCTTTGATGTAGAAGTACAAGCCTACTTCATCGGATAAAGTACGGACTCAATTGAAAGGAGCAAGTGGTTGGACGATAGAAGATGGAGAGAAAAAGAAATTTTTTTCTTATTGAGGAGGAAATATCCTTTGATGTAGAAGTACAAGCCTACTTCATCGGATAAAGTACGGACTCAATTGAAAGGAGCAAGTGGTTGGACGATAGAAGATGGAGAGAAAAAGAAATTTTTTTTTTATTGAGGAGGAAATATCCTTTGATGTAGAAGTACAAGTCTACTTCATCGGATAAAGTACGGACTCAATTGAAAGGATCAAGTGGTTGGACGATAGAAGATGGAGAGAAAAAGAAATTTTTTTTTTATTGAGGAGGAAATATCCTTTGATGTAGAAGTACAAGCCTACTTCATCGGATAAAGTACGGACTCAATTGAAAGGAGCAAGTGGTTGGACGATAGAAGATGGAGAGAAAAAGAAATTTTTTTCTTATTGAGGAGGAAATATCCTTTGATGTAGAAGTACAAGCCTACTTCATCGGATAAAGTAGGGACTCAATTGAAAGGATCAAGTGGTTGGACGATAGAAGATGGAGAGAAAAAGAAATTTTTTTTTTATTGAGGAGGAAATATCCTTTGATGTAGAAGTACAAGCCTACTTCATCGGATAAAGTACGGACTCAATTGAAAGGAGCAAGTGGTTGGACGATAGAAGATGGAGAGAAAAAGAAATTTTTTTTTTATTGAGGAGGAAATATCCTTTGATGTAGAAGTACAACCCCACTTCATCGGATAAAGTAAGGACTCAATTGAAAGGATCAAGTGGTTGGACGATAGAAGATGGAGAGAAAAAGGAATTTTTTTTTTATCGAGGAGGAAATATCCTTTGATGTAGAAGTACAACCCCACTTCATCGGATAAAGTAAGGACTCAATTGAAAGGATCAAGTGGTTGGACGATAGAAGATGGAGAGAAAAAGAAATTTTTTTCTTATTGAGGAGGAAATATCCTTTGATGTAGAAGTACAAGCCTACTTCATCGGATAAAGTACGGACTCAATTGAAAGGATCAAGTGGTTGGACGATAGAAGATGGAGAGAAAAAGAAATTTTTTTTTTAT
>NC_090749.1:90377931-90391144 GCF_036898095.1 Palaemon carinicauda | reverse complement strand
CTTATCAAGATACCCACTGATTCGCAGTGAAACTACCGTCAAAGACGAAGAAGAGGAGGAACTTATGAACGAAGTTTGTATTGCCTCCATGACGTCATCGCTGGCGGATGACGTCATTACTATGGACTGGGCTACTATGAGGGGGGAAGCAGAGAAGGATCCTGATTATTTACTATTGCAGCGACGTGTCAGCGAAGGGGGTTGGCCGTCGTCAAGGTCTCAAGGGGAGCCCTGCCTAAAACCTTTTTTCAATGTACGTGATAGACTGAGTGTCATTGAAGGATTAGTCACATATGCATATGACGAGGGGCATGTTCGTCTGGTAGTTCCGGAGGTACTACGTTTACGCAATGCAACCAATTTACATTCAGGTCATCAATCAACTGACTCCATGATCAGAAGAGCACGACAGGCGGTTTATTGGCCTGGGATTGAGGGTGACTTGGCAAATTATAGGGCACAGTGTCATGATTGCAACGTTGCGGCACCTTCGCAACAAAGGGAAAGTATTATATACACTCCCCCTCCCGAATATCCATTTCAGAAAACTGTTGCAGATTTATTTCAAGTAGCAGGGAGGCAGTATATGGTCTACGCCAATCGACTAACTGGATGGATGGAAATTTATTTCTTCGCTAACGGAACTACATCCGCGCGATTGATCCCAGTTTTTAGAAGATATTTTATGCAGTGGGGAGCACCTGAAGAAATATCAGTGGACGAGGGCACGAATCTAACGAGCATGGAAATGAGACATTTCTTCGGTAAGTGGGGGGTATCTATGAAAGTGTCGTCTGCTCACTACCCCCAGTCCAACGGGCGGGCAGAAGCTGCTGTGCGCACCGCCAAGCGAACATTAATGGGCAATACTCTATCTGATGGAGGGCTAGACAATGACAAGGTAGCTCAGGCGATATTGCAGTATAGAAATACACCATCACGTGGTATAGATAAGTCTCCTGCACAGCTGGCCATGGGTCGCCAACTTCGAGATTCGGTGCCAATGTTAAAAAGTTATCATTTCGTCACCGAGCATTGGTCGGAAACCTTGTCCGCAAGAGAGAGGGAAAGAAGCGTTGTTGAGCAACGAATATCATTCAAGTATAACGAGAAAGCCAAGGATCTTTCCCCCCTACAAATAGGTGAGAGGGTAGCTATCCAGGATGTGACTACACAAGCCTGGAATAGAAGCGGGGTGGTTATTGAAAAGAATAGCTACCGCCGATATCGTATAAGGTTAGACGGGAGCGGAATAATTTCAACAAGAAATCGCAAGCATTTGAGATCCCTGCCACCCACACCACCTGAGGGAGAACCTACTCCCACCGCCTCGGGGGAGGCTGGCCCAGTAACCACCCAGGAGAGAAGTAGCACTAGGGTACGTCGTCCTCCGCAATGGCAAGATGATTATATTACAGAGTAATTCATTTTAGTTGTGTTTAATAAATATCCCCTAAACATGTCAAGTTTTGTGCATATACTTTAATCCTGATTATTTGGGTTTAATAAGTGTTCCTCTTGTCATGTTTACCATTCATGTATGTTCCAGCGCTGTGTCCGAAGGACTATCTTTATTATAGCTGAATTCCTTTTGCTTCACATGTTAACACCTTTACCAGTTTTATTATTTTTGCAACTAAAAGGAGAAATCTATACTTATGTTTTAAATACACTATGTTTGCTTTGAATGGGGAGCTTTGATCTTAAAGGGGAGGTGTAGGAATGTTCAATTTGAAGTACGATATGTTTTCCCTGTTATGTGTATCTCTTTGCACGGGGTTCAGGAAAAGACACAAGTCAGTTCCCGCTCATCCCTTGATCTGTAATCAACTCTTGTACATTAAAGGAATCAACTGTTCCCGAGTATGTCTTAACCTGCTTACATATACATAAATAAATATATATATATATATATATATATATATATATATATATATATATATATATATATATATATATATATATATATATATATATATATATATACGTGGTAGGGGGAGCAAGGCTACACAGAGGGGATGCCCTAAGGCAGGGGATGAAGGAAGCATATAGGGGTCCTACTTGTAGGTTAGGTTAGAAAGGCACACTATCTAACCTGTCCCCTATATGGTCCCTGAAGGCGAAAACACTTGCATCACAGTCAATAGTATTGTAAATAATGCCACTATCTTCATAATTAAACCTAGGAACACTGAAATATATCATGCATGAACACTGATGTTAGGCGCTCTGGCCTAGGGGCTAGACTAGCCAACTGGTATGGGGTCAAATGATGACCGATAACAAGGCGTCAAAACACGATATATAAAGTTCCTAGCTATGAAGACTAAATAACTAATAGTATCGATTAGTTAATGAGGCCGGAAAACGCTGTTGAGGCTATCTAAATAATGCATGCAAAACAACAGCGACGCCATAAAATGGCGGGTCCGGTCGAGGCACAGCTCTGCCACAAAACATCAAATATCTCGAAAAGTAAAAGTTACTTTACGGTCAGAGCTTATTTAAACAATACTGGAACCTTGTACTCAACTTTCCAGAAGAAGGCGAGGCCGAGGGTAGAGACATGGCTAAGATGCAAGTCGATAAGATACGCACAGGGAAAAATCCGACTAGTAAGTAGTAAGGTAAGCTACTAAACGAAGGATGAGGACGCCAGTGACTCTGGGAGTCAGGAGGTGGGGCTAAGAGTCAGGAGGCGGGGCTAAGTGTCAGGGGGCAGGGCTAAGTGTCAGGGGGCGGGGCCTATTACACCAAGAAAGTCTTCTAGGGAGAGAAACTGATAATCAAGTCAGCAAAAACATTGTTTTTTATCTCTTGTTTTGATGTTTTGTGTTTTAGTCTGATATGAATAATTCCTTCTAAAGTGTAGATTAAAATAAAAGAAAATTATAAAAAGCTGTTAATTATTAAATACAAAAAACTAATGGATATGTAAATAGTTTTTTTAAAGTGTGGGACACGCACTTATGAACACACACTCTTCTCTTCTTTATTTTTTGTTTTATAGTTTTGACCTTTGACCTCTTCTGATTGATTTTATATAGTGGCTGATGTAAACATGTTATGTAGTGTTCATGATAACACATTCAAAACATGTTCGTCTTGAGATAACACGTTCAAAACATGTTCGTCTTGAGATAACACGTTCAAAACACTGAGATAACACGCTCAAAGCATGTTCGCCTTGAGGTAACACGTTCAAAACGTGTTCGTCTTAAGATAACACATTCAAAACATGTTCGTCTTGAGATAACACGTTCAAAACATGTTTGTCTGGAGGTAACACGTTCAAAACATGTTCGTCTTGAGGTAACACGTTCAAAATGTGTTCGTCTTGAGATAACACGTTCAAAACATGTTTGTCTTGAGGTAACACGTTCAAAACATGTTCGTCTTGAGGTAACACGTTCACAACATGTTCATCTTGAGGTAACACGTTCACAACATGTTCGTCTTGAGGTAACACGTTCAAAACATGTTCGTCTTGAGATAATACGTTCAAAACATGTTCGTCTTGAGATAACACGTTCAAAACATGTTTGTCTGGAGGTAACACGTTCAAAACATGTTCGTCTTGAGGTAACACGTTCAAAGTGTGTTCGTCTTGAGATAACACGTTCAAAACATGTTTGTCTTAAGATAACACATTCAAAACATGTTCGTCTTGAGGTAACACGTTCAAAACATGTTCGTCTTGAGGTAACACGTTCACAACATGTTCGTCTTGAGGTAACACGTTCACAACATGTTCGTCTTGAGGTAACACGTTCACAACATGTTCGTCTTGAGGTAACACGTTCATAACATGTTCGTCTGGAGGTAACACGTTCACAACATGTTCGTATTGAGGTAACACGTTCACAACATGTTCGTCTTGAGGTAACACGTTCACAACATGTTCGTCTTGAGGTAACACGTTCACAACATGTTCGTCTTGAGGTAACACGTTCAAAACATGTTCGTCTTGAGGTAACACGTTCAAAACATGTTCGTCTTGAGGTAACACGTTCAAAACATGTTCGTCTTGAGGTAACACGTTCACAACATGTTCGTCTTGAGGTAACACGTTCAAAACATGTTCGTCTTGAGGTAACACGTTCACAACATGTTCGTCTTGAGGTAACACGTTCAAAACGTGTTCGTCTTAAGATAACACAATCAAAACATGTTCGTCTTGAGATGATATGTTCAAAACATGTTCGTCTGGAGGTAACACGTTCACAACATGATCGTCTTGAGGTAACACGTTCACAACATGTTCGTCTTGAGGTAACACGTTCACAACATGTTTGTCTTGAGGTAACACGTTCACAACATGTTCGTCTTGAGGTAACACGTTCACAACATGTTTGTCTGGAGGTAACACGTTCAAAACATGTTCGTCTGGAGGTAACACGTTCACAACATGTTCGTCTTGAGGTAACACGTTCACAACATGTTCGTCTTGAGGTAACACGTTCACAACATGTTCGTCTTGAAGTAACACGTTCATAACATGTTCGTCTTGAGGTAACACGTTCACAACACTGAGATAACACGCTCAAAGCATGTTCGTCTTGAGGTAACACGTTCAAAACGTGTTCGTCTTAAGATAACACATTCAAAACATGTTCGTCTTGAGATAACACGTTCAAAACATGTTTGTCTGGAGGTAACACGTTCAAAACATGTTCGTCTTGAGGTAACACGTTCAAAATGTGTTCGTCTTGAGATAACACGTTAAAAACATGTTTGTCTTGAGGTAACATGTTCAAAACATGTTCGTCTTGAGGTAACACGTTCACAACATGTTCGTCTTGAGGTAACACGTTCACAACATGTTCGTCTTGAGGTAACACGTTCAAAACATGTTCGTCTTGAGATAATACGTTCAAAACATGTTCGTCTTGAGATAACACGTTCAAAACATGTTTGTCTGGAGGTAACACGTTCAAAACATGTTCGTCTTGAGGTAACACGTTCAAAGTGTGTTCGTCTTGAGATAACACGTTCAAAACATGTTTGTCTTAAGATAACACATTCAAAACATGTTCGTCTTGAGATAACACGTTCAAAACATGTTCGTCTTGAGGTAACACGTTCACATCATGTTCGTCTTGAGGTAACACGTTCAAAACATGTTCGTCTGGAGGTAACACGTTCACAACATGTTCGTCTTGAGGTAACACGTTCAAAACATGTTCGTCTGGAGGTAACACGTTCACAACATGTTCGTCTTGAGGTAACACGTTCAAAACATGTTCGTCTGGAGGTAACACGTTCACATCATGTTCGTCTTGAGGTAACACGTTCACAACATGTTCGTCTGGAGGTAACACGTTCACAACATGTTCGTCTTGAGGTAACACGTTCAAAACATGTTCGTCTGGAGGTAACACGTTCACAACATGTTCGTCTTGAGGTAACACGTTCAAAACATGTTCGTCTGGAGGTAACACGTTCACAACATGTTCGTCTTGAGGTAACACGTTCAAAACATGTTCGTCTGGAGGTAACACGTTCACAACATGTTCGTCTTGAGGTAACACGTTCACAACATGTTCGTCTGGAGGTAACACGTTCACAACATGTTCGTCTTGAGGTAACACGTTCACAACATGTTCGTCTGGAGGTAACACGTTCACAACATGTTCGTCTTGAGGTAACACGTTCAAAACATGTTCGTCTGGAGGTAACACGTTCACAACATGTTCGTCTTGAGGTAACACGTTCACAACGTGTTCGTCTGGAGGTAACACGTTCAAAACATGTTCGTCTTGAGATAACACGTTCACAACGTGTTCGTCTGGAGGTAACACGTTCAAAACATGTTCGTCTTGAGATAACACGTTCAAAACGTGTTCGTCTTGAGGTAACACGTTCACAACATGTTCGTCTTGAGGTAACACGTTCAAAACGTGTTCGTCTTAAGATAACACAATCAAAACATGTTCGTCTTGAGATAATATGTTCAAAACATGTTCGTCTGGAGGTAACACGTTCACAACATGTTCGTCTTGAGGTAACACGTTCACAACATGTTCGTCTTGAGGTAACACGTTCACAACATGTTCGTCTTGAAGTAACACGTTCACAACATGTTTGTCTTGAGGTAACACGTTCACAACATGTTCGTCTTGAGGTAACACGTTCAAAACATGTTCGTCTTGAGGTAACACGTTCACAACATGTTCGTCTTGAGGTAACACGTTCACAACATGTTCGTCTTGAGGTAACACGTTCACAACATGTTCGTCTTGAGGTAACACGTTCACAACATGTTCGTCTTGAGGTAACACGTTCACAACATGTTCGTCTTGAAGTAACACGTTCATAACATGTTTGTCTTGAGGTAACACGTTCACAACATGTTCGTTTTGAGAAATTTATCTCACCACAACTTGATACGATAGTTTTGTGCATTCACTTCTATCCCAAAGATCTATTTCTTGTTTGACTGATAGAATTGGTTGATTGATTGATTGATCTGCTGTTGGGAAATCTCAAGCAGGAATTATGTTACAGAATTAGTGCTTAATTTGTAGAAATATTTCAGTCCTTTATAGGTAGTAGGTTGTCCAGGGTACCAACCACCCGTTGAGATACTACCACTAGAGAGTTATTGTGTCTTTTGACTGGCCAGGCAGCACTACATTGGATCCTATCTCTGGCTACGTCTCATTTTCCCTTTGTCTACACATACACCGAATAGTCTGGCCTATTCTCTCCACATTCTCCTCTGTCCTCATACACCCGACAACACTGAGATTACCAAACAATTCTTCTTCACCCAAAGGGTTAATTACTGCACTGTAATTGTTCAGTGGCTACTTTCCTCTTGGTAAGGGTAGAAGAGACTCTTAAGCTATGGTAAGCAGCTCTTCTAGGAGAAGGACACTCCAAAATCAAACCATTATTCTCTAGTCCTGGGTAGTGCCATAGCCTCTGTACCATGGTCTTCCACTACCTTGGGTTAGAGTTCTCTTGCTTGAGGGTACACTCGGGCACACTATTCTATCTAATTTCTCTCCCTCATGTTTTGTTAAAGTTTTTATAGTTTATATAGGAGATGTTTATTTTATTATTCTTAAAGTATTTACTTTTTCCTTGTTTCCTTTCCTCACTGGCCTATTTTCCCCGTTGGAGCCCCTAGGCTTATAGCATTCTTTTTTTCTAACTAGGGTTGTAGCTTAGCAAATAATAATAGTAATAATAATAATAATAATAATAGTAGTAGTAGTAGTTGAAAGTATAATAATATCTTGTTTATGTCTCTCGTCAGAGACACCACCAAGAGAGGTCAAAGTTCAAGAGGGTAAAAAAGGGGCACATAGCTGTTAGCACTCTCTTCGCGCCCCTCCTCAGACGTGTGTGCGTATGTGCGTGCAATCTATGTGGGCGTGGCGTTGTGTATAGCTGTATGTGTCACAACTAAATCATCATATTGAATAAATGTGCCTTAAATTACATACGGTAGTTTGAGTTTATTTTTATAACAATCTTAGAATTTGCTTTAAGTTTTTTTTTTCTGTTTTAATGGAAGCTTTTTCTCAAGGCTATTTAGGCTCAACATCTGTTATTATTATTATTATTATTATTATTATTATTATTATTATTATTATTATTATTAGCTAAGCAACAACCCTAGTTGGAAAAGCAGGATGCTACAAGCCCTATAGGAATTTTATTTATTTCCTTTCCTCACTGGGCTATTTTCCCTGTTGGGGCACCTGGGCTTATAACATCCTGCTTTTCCAACTAGGGTTGTAGCTTAGCATTTATTATTATTATTATTATTATTATTATAAGGGCTCCAACAGGGTGACGGTGGAGAGAGAGAGAGAGAGAGAGAGAGAGAGAGAGAGAGAGAGAGAGAGAGAGAGAGAGAGGTACCTCTAGTTGTATCTTATGGCAATCTATGATCAGAGTTCAAGTTTAGAGGGACAGTTCAGTATATTAGAAGACTTTAATAAAGTACCATTGAACATTCGCTCTTGTTACGTAAAATTTTAATAGTTTTTGAACAAGTAACAACATTAATCACACAGTATTACTTACTTTAAAATCAGTTTATTGTATACAAGGGTAGAAGAGATTCCTTGGCTTCAGTTAGCAGCTCTTCTAGGAGAGGGACACTCCAACATTAAACCATTGTTCTCTAGTCTTGGGTTGTGCTATAACCTCTGTACCATGGTCTTCCACTGTCTTGGGTTAGAGTTCTCTTGCTTGAGGGTACACTCGAGCCCACTCCTTTATCTTATTTCTCTTCCTCTTGTTTTGTTAAAGTTTTTATAGTTTATAGAGGAGATATTTATGTTAATGCTGTTACTCATCTTAAAATATTTGATTTTCGTGTTTTCATTTCCTCACTGGGCTATTTTCCCTGTTGGAGCCCCTGGGCTTATAGCATCCTGCTTTTCAAACTAGGGTTGTAACTTAGCAAGTAATAATAATAATAATCATAATCATAATAATAATAATAATAATCATAATAATGATAATAATAATAATAATAATAATAATCATAATAATAATAATAATAATAATCATAATAATAATAATAATAATAGTAATAATAAAAATAGTAATAATAATAATGATAATCATAATAATAATAATCATAATAATCAAAATAATAATAATAATAATCATAATAATAATAATAATAATAATGTTGCATATCACACTGCAAAACTGGTGTTTATTGTCAAACCCACATTACTGTAACACTTAGAGAACAATAAAGTTTCAGTTTCTTCTTGAACAAGTTATTTATCATTCATCAATTTGATATGAATTGTTTTTATAACAGATTAAATATTTACATAGACACTATTTATCCTAATTTCTTCCATTCCAAATCATAAGCTTTGCAATTTCTTGACCAATATATGATCACCAGGTTTGTTCAATTTAGTGTAGTTTATAACTTCCATTTGTAGGTTTTCTGTTGAAAGAGAAAAGAAAAGATTATTCTAATGATTTTATTACGAATATACAAAATATTCCCTGGGCTTATAGCATCTTGCTTTACCAACTAGTGATGTAGCTTAGTTAGTAATAATAATAATAATAATAATAATAATAATAATAATAATAATAATAATAATAATCAACCACAATGGCATTCAATACCGAATTCTACCTTTGGGAGTGTATATCCTATGGAAATTCACTTATGATAAATGCTTCTGGCTGAGGAAGGATTCGAACCTATGCCCTGAGCCGAAACAATGCAATGAATGATTTTACGATTGGTAAAGTCATCCCAACAGACATTGTTTCAGCTCATGGCATACGTTCGAGTCCTTGTTCAGAAAGAAGCATTTATCATAAGTGAATTTCCATAGGATATACACTCCCAAAGGTAGAATTCGGTATTGAATGTCATTGTGGTATATATATACATATATATATATATATATATATATATATATATATATATATATATATATATATATATATATATATATATATATATATATACTGTATATATTATCAAAACACATCATATAAGGGTTTCGGCCTTACCAAAGGGCTCATCAGGCGGGTTCAGCCAACTTCCACTTTTGGGAAAGATAGAAGCCAGCAAGGTTCCCACGACCCTCCTCACCACTACCTCATTTAATCCAAGCAGCATGAAGCCAGACAATTAAGCCAAGCTTCTTTAGGCCAGGCAATGAAGCCAAGCCTTTAATCAAAAAGGCAGGAAGCCGGACAATTAAGCCAAGCTTCTTTAGGCCAGGCAATTAAGCCAAGCCTTTGATCCAAAAAGCAGGAAGCCAGGCAATGAAGTCAAGCTTCTTTAGGCCAGGCAATGAAGCCAAGCCTTTAATCCAAAAAGCATGAAGCCAGACAATTAAGCCAAGCTTCTTTAGGCCAGGCAATTAAGCCAAGCCTTTGATCCAAAAAGCAGGAAACCAGACAATGAAGTCAGGCTTCTTTAGGCCAGGCAATGAAGCCAAGCCTTTAATCCAAAAAGCAGGAAGCCGGACAATTAAGCCAAGCTTCTTTAGGCCAGGCAATGAAGCCAAGCCTTTGATCCAAAAAGCAGGAAGCCAGACAATGAAGCCAAGCTTCTTTGGGGCCAGGCAATGAAGCCAAGCCTTGAAAAAAATCCAAGCAGCAGGAAGCCGGGCGATGAAGCCGAGCTTCTTTGGGGCCAGGCAATGAAGCCAAGCCTTGAAAAAAAATCCAAGCAGCAGGAAGCCGGGCGATGAAGCCGAGCTTCTTTGGGGCCAGGCAATGAAGCCAAGCCTTGAAAAAAAATCCAAGCAGCAGGAAGCCGGGCGATGAAGCCGAGCTTCTTTGGGGCCAGGCAATGAAGCCAAGCCTTGAAAAAAAATCCAAGCAGCAGGAAGCCGGGCGATGAAGCCGAGCTTCTTTGGGGCCAGGCAATGAAGCCAAGCCTTGAAAAAAAATCCAAGCAGCAGGAAGCCGGGCGATGAAGCCGAGCTTCTTTGGGGCCAGGCAATGAAGCCAAGCCTTGAAAAAAAATCCAAGCAGCAGGAAGCCGGGCGATGAAGCCGAGCTTCTTTGGGGCCAGGCAATGAAGCCAAGCCTTGAAAAAAAATCCAAGCAGCAGGAAGCCGGGCGATGAAGCCGAGCTTCTTTGGGGCCAGGCAATGAAGCCAAGCCTTAAAAAAAAATCCAAGCAGCAGGAAGCCGGGCGATGAAGCCGAGCTTCTTTGGGGCCAGGCAATGAAGCCAAGCCTTGAAAAAAAATCCAAGCAGCAGGAAGCCGGGCGATGAAGCCGAGCTTCTTTGGGGCCAGGCAATGAAGCCAAGCCTTGAAAAAAAATCCAAGCAGCAGGAAGCCGGGCGATGAAGCCGAGCTTCTTTGGGGCCAGGCAATGAAGCCAAGCCTTGAAAAAAAATCCAAGCAGCAGGAAGCCGGGCGATGAAGCCGAGCTTCTTTGGGGCCAGGCAATGAAGCCAAGCCTTGAAAAAAAATCCAAGCAGCAGGAAGCCGGGCGATGAAGCCGAGCTTCTTTGGGGCCAGGCAATGAAGCCAAGCCTTCGAAAAAAATCCAAGCAGCAGGAAGCCGGGCGATGAAGCCGAGCTTCTTTGGGGCCAGGCAATGAAGCCAAGCCTTCGAAAAAAATCCAAGCAGCAGGAAGCCGGGCGATGAAGCCGAGCTTCTTTGGGGCCAGGCAATGAAGCCAAGCCTTGAAAAATAGTCCAAGCAGCAGGAAGCCGGGCGATGAAGCCGAGCTTCTTTGGGGCCAGGCAATGAAGCCAAGCCTTCGAAAAAAATCCAAGCAGCAGGAAGCCGGGCGATGAAGCCGAGCTTCTTTGGGGCCAGGCAATGAAGCCAAGCCTTCGAAAAAAATCCAAGCAGCAGGAAGCCGGGCGATGAAGCCGAGCTTCTTTTGGGGCCAGGCAATGAAGCCAAGCCTTGAAAAAAAATCCAAGCAGCAGGAAGCCGGGCGATGAAGCCGAGCTTCTTTGGGGCCAGACAATGAAGCCAAGCCTTGAAAAAAAATCCAAGCAGCAGGGCCAGGCAATGAAGCCAAGCCTTGAAAAAAAATCCAAGCAGCAGGAAGCCGGGCGATGAAGCCGAGCTTCTTTGGGGCCAGGCAAGGAAGCCAAGCCTTGAAAACAATCCAAGCAGCAGGAAGCCGGGCGATGAAGCCGAGCTTCTTTGGGGCCAGGCAATGAAGCCAAGCCTTGAAAAAAATCCAAGCAGCAGGAAGCCGGGCGATGAAACCGAGCTTCTTTGGGGCCAGGCAATGAAGCCAAGCCTTGAAAAAAAATCCAAGCAGCAGGAAGCCGGGCGATGAAGCCGAGCTTCTTTGGGGCCAGGCAATGAAGCCAAGCCTTGAAAAAAATCCAAGCAGCAGGAAGCCGGGCGATGAAGCCGAGCTTCTTTGGGGCCAGGCAATGAAGCCAAGCCTTGAAAAAAAATCCAAGCAGCAGGAAGCCGGGCGATGAAGCCGAGCTTCTTTGGGGCCAGGCAATGAAGCCAAGCCTTAAAAAAAAATCCAAGCAGCAGGAAGCCGGGCGATGAAGCCGAGCTTCTTTGGGGCCAGGCAATGAAGCCAAGCCTTGAAAAAAAATCCAAGCAGCAGGAAGCCGGGCGATGAAGCCGAGCTTCTTTGGGGCCAGGCAATGAAGCCAAGCCTTGAAAAATAGTCCAAGCAGCAGGAAGCCGGGCGATGAAGCCGAGCTTCTTTGGGGCCAGGCAATGAAGCCAAGCCTTGAAAAATAGTCCAAGCAGCAGGAAGCCGGGCGATGAAGCCGAGCTTCTTTGGGGCCAGGCAATGAAGCCAAGCCTTGAAAAAAAATCCAAGCAGCAGGAAGCCGGGCGATGAAGCCGAGCTTCTTTACGGCCAGGCAATGAAGCCAAGCCTTGAAAAAAAATCCAAGCAGCAGGAAGCCGGGCGATGAAGCCGAGCTTCTTTGGGGCCAGGCAATGAAGCCAAGCCTTGAAAAAAAAAATCCAAGCAGCAGGAAGCCGGACGATGAAGCCGAGCTTCTTCGGGCCAGGCAATGAAGCCAAGCCTTGAAAAAAAATCCAAGCAGCAGGAAGCCGGGCGATGAAGCCGAGCTTCTTTGGGGCCAGGCATTGAAGCCAAGCCTTAAATTTAAAAAGTATGAAGCCAGACATTTAAGCCAAGCTTTATTAGACCAGGCAATTAAGCCAAGCCTTTAATCAAAGAAACATGAAACCCGACAATTAAGCCAAGCATCCTCAGAACCAGAACTTACTCTGCTCCCAGTCCTCCATCAGCAGCCATCGGATGAGCACCTCACCAGAGACGCAGCTTCCTTCCCTAGCGGAACTATCCTGGGCCAACCTATAAGGACAAGACTGCATAATAGAAGAAACCCAGATTCATCTTTCTGCAGAGCCGGTCTTCTAGAATATTCCCCCAGAACCACCCGAAGGTTGGTATCCAAAAGAATAGATCTAGATATCCGACCATTTGTACACTTGACAAAGGTCCTGTACACCCCATCAAGGTACAGAGCATTCTGAAATCAGCCAGATTTCTTCCATCAGCAGCACCAATCCACCAGATTATTCCAAGCATCGTCCAAGCTGGAGAGTTAGGCATTGCATTCCTCAAGCTGGGCGGTCCATCCAAGCGTCCTTGAAGTTCTGGTCTTGAAAAACTTGTCTGAGTCTCTTTTTCCTCACAAAATAAACCGAAATTGAACTTAACACAACTTATGTTCCTTTTAAAAAATATCCTTTTCAAATCAAAAGTGGAAAAATATATATAC